>NC_141990.1:322022949-322265449 GCF_049901715.1 Pseudonaja textilis | reverse complement strand
TTATCACCCATCCCCTCCCCACTTGTGACTGTAGGACTGTAACTTTTTTGCTTGTATACTTAATATTTATATTGACTGTTTCCTAGTACGATTTGATTGCTTATTGTACCCTGTGACTATCATTAAGTGTTGTACTTGATGATTCTTGACGAATGTATCTTTTCTTTTATGTTCACTGAGAGCATTTGCACCAAGACAAATTCCTTGTGTGTCCAATCACACTTGGCCAATAAAGAATTCTATTCTATTCTATTCTATTCTATTCTATTCTATTCTATTCTATTCTATTCTATTCTATTCTATTCTATTCTATTCCATTCCATTCCATTCCATTCCATTCCATTCCATTTACAAAAATGTACCCAGCTCAGGGTACAGCAAATGCCAGCATTATTCAGATGACCTTGGCAAACAGCAAGATTGATATACAGAGACTGGCAGAAATTGCTCAAGCAGGAACCGGGAAATTAAATCAATGACTCACTGATAACATCGGTGGTGGATGGTTTTGCAATCTGAGGCACGTAACTCGGGCCGGGTCGGGGAGTGAGTATTTCGGAAACCGGAGACAAGCTGGCTGATTTGCAAGGAGCTGGATGGGTTTCATTCTGGAAAGAAAAAGTGGATTGAAAGGCTGAAGGGCGCCAAAGGTTTTATCGGTTTGTTTGATGGAACCTCCAGGAGGGACAAGGTTTTACCTTTATATCCTGACTGAATGATCTCATTGGTCACTTTCGGAAACGGGATGTGGGGACTTTGACTCCCAGAATTCCCCAGCCAGCATCGGTGGGTTTAAAATCCCAGAATTCCCCAGCCAGCATTTATGGACTTCAACTCCCAGCATTCCTTAGCCTGCATTTTTGGACTTCACCTTTCAGAATGCCTCAGTCCACACGTGGACTTCAACTACCAGAATTCCTCAGGGATCATGTTTTCCAAATTTGGCAATTTGTTGAAGTGTGGATTTCAATTTTTTGCAATGCTAGCTTTAGTCTGACATGGCATAGATCACGGGTCTTCAAAATTGACAGCTGTAAGACTTGTGGACTTCAACTCCCAGAATTCCTCCTCCAGTCATGTTAGCTCAGGAATTCTGGGAGTTGAAGCCCACAAATCTTAAACTTGCCAAGGTTGAAGACCTGTGGCGTAAGAGTTTCCAGGGGGTTGGACTAGAAGACCTCCAAGGTTCCTTCCAGCTCTGTTATTCTGTTAATACTCTGTGTTAATTCTGGGAGTTGAAGTCCACACGTTGACTGAAGAAATCCGGAAGCTGAAATAGCACTAGCAATAGCACTTGGACTTATATACCGCTTCACAGTGCTTTACAGCCCTCTCTAAGCTGTTTACAGAGTCAAAATATTGCCCCCAACAATTGGGGTCCTCATTTTACCCTCCTCAGAAGGACAGAAGGCTGAGTCAACCTTGAGCCTGGTGGGATTTGAACTGCCAAATTGCAGTAGGAATATCTTGCAGTACTGCACTCTAACCCCTGCGCCACTGAGGCTCTCTAAAATCCACCAATGCTAGCTGAGGAATTCTGGGAGTTGAAATCCATGGGATGTTGGCTGGGGAACTGGCTAGCTGAACCCCAATTTTTACAGCCTTCCCGCCACCTGCTGCCACCTTGGATCGATTAGAACCAGGCTGTGAAGCCTAAAGTGTCAGATTCGTGAGAGAAACATGGCTTGAAAAGAGGAAACACCTCACAACCCACATTCCTCTGGCTTCTATTGAACCCTGTCGTGTTGGTCACGCACCGCAGGGCTGGTTTTTTGTTTTTGTTTTTTTGATTCAGGGGAAATTTATTTCCAATCCGATCTTTGCCTCCTTGTCTTGGCTGGGACTGATGAGTTGGACGGCCCCAATCAATGCCACTCTATTTTCCCACCGCCCTCAAGGTTTACAACTGCAGCAATCTTGCCAGCAGCCATTGATCGAATTTGCACAGCAGGGGAATGGCCCCGAGGGTGGGATTTGACCTCTGGGCTGCCCTCTCAAAAGTGCCCATCGAAACACATAAGCCTCCTTTTCCCACAGCGCCAAACATCCTTCAGTGTCGGTCAGCTTCCAGGAGGTGTAGTAAGCGGAGGGGTAGGAGCTTCCCCGCTCCGCAGTCCTCTGGAGCAGGACGGCCCCCGCGGTGGGATACAAATGATTTGACAACCGGCTCGCCCCAAGGGTCAGGTTTGGCCTTCGTAGGAGGGATGGCCAATCCCCGTCTTCCAGCCCCACCACACATTCGGGACCAGCCTTCCGCCACAGCCCTGGGCGAATCGGTGGTTAAATTACCCCACCCCCTGCTATCAAAGTGGACCCTGGGGCACCGTGGTGAAAATGGAGAAACGGGAAAAGGAGTGGCTGGCACGAGAGGAGGACGAGGAGCAGGAAAAAGAAAGAGTGACATCGGCCACTCTGCTGCCCGTTTCTACACTGCAGCGCAGCGCAACACCAAGGATCCACTTGGATAGAAGGGGAGAGGGGGCGTGATTTAACAAACGGTTCATCTGAACTGGTGTGAACCGGCTGAATCCCACCACTGGATGGTCCCCCCCGCACTGCTACATCGCTAGCGTCAGCCTGCATTACAAAGGGCTCTTCTAGGTTTAGGCGTTGGTGGGTCGGTTCCTCCGCAAAGAGCCGTTTTGAGCTTTCGGAAAGCCACTTTGACATTCCATAGTCCTGTGATGGCGAATCTATGGCACGCATGCCACACAGGTAGCAGGCAGAGCCATTGGTGCGGGCAGGGGAGCCCCAGCCAAACTTACCTGCACTGCGCATGCATACACCTCCCAGCTGTTTTTTCGGCCTGTTTGAGGCCGTTCTCACCTTCCTGGAGGCTCGAGGGAAGCCTCGGCAGCCTCGGCAGGCCAAAAAATGGGCCCCTTTTGGCACGTCCGGTATTTCCAGAAGGCCTCCCGAAACTGCAGAGGTTTCCCTTGAGCCTCCAGGAGGGCAAAAACGGCCTCAAACGGGCTGAAAATCAGCTGGGAGGCGCGCGCATGTGCAGTGCAGGTAAGGGGGTGGGGCGGGGGTATTGTGCGCACATGCGCGTGGGGGGGGCAGGGTACACGCACAACAAAAAGGTTCGCCATCGCCGCCATAGTCCAATCGAGCAACTGGCTCAGTTTGGGCTGCACCCCTCCTCATCTCATTTTTAGTAGCTCGGTGATGGGCAGGGCTTTTTTGCGGAAGGGACGAACAGCCGGTAGAAGTTGGCGAAGTCCAAGAAGCTCCGTTTCGTGGGGCTTCCCACTCTAATATTGCCTTCACCTTCGGATGAGGAGAGCACGTCTTTCTCCTTCCGTCCTGGCCATTTTAATTTTTTTTACGGAGGCACGATGGAGAGCGTTTTAACCAACTGCATCACTGTTTGGCTTGGGGGCAGCAGTGCCTCAGACAGAAAGTCCCTACAGAGAGTGGTGAGGACAGCGGAGAAGATAATAGGAAACTTGCTTCTCATTATTCAGGATACTGTTCATAAGTGCTATGCGCTTAGAGCTCAAAGCATCGTGAGAGACCCCACACACCCACTTTACAGTCTGTTTCTGTTTGCTGGGAGCGGGTGTCAAAGTATTTCTAGCAGGACTACCAGATTCTGTAACAGCTTTGTTCCCTAGGCCGTCCATCTGGAAAATCTGCAAGATCCTTTTTTTCTCACGTGTACATGTATACATTCGAACTAGACCGAGTTGTTTCTCTGTGTCGTATAATATACATGGGTATATGCATAATTTTTAATTTACTTATTTGTTTATTACGTCGTGGTTATGTAGTGCATATTGGAGGTGGCGACCCTTTGAGAGCTATACGGCAACAAAATTGCATTTGAATGTATGCAGATTAGTGTACATTCAAAGTGACAATAAAATTAGTCTATTCCATTCTCCCAAAGGTGCTTTTTTCAGGAGGCAAATGTACTTTCTTGTTTTTTTCTTTTGAAAACGTTTCACTTCTCATCCAAGAAGCTTCTTCAGCTCTGACTGGATGGTGGGGAATGGAAGGATTTATACTCCTTGCAGACATCCTTTTGGAGGGTTGTTGAAGCACTTGGAGGTTTATCTGTGTCCTCAGAGTCACCTGAGTGGTGCTCCTGGTTCTTGGAGTTGGCATTTTTTCTCTCTGGAAATCCATTCCTACTCCCACCCCATTCTGTCAGAGCTGAAGAAGCTTCTTGGATGAGAAGTGAAATGTTTTCAAAAGAAAAAGCTCTTGGGAACTTTGAATCCCAAAAGTAAAACTTTATTGGATAGACCATCTTGGAACTGAAGAAGCAAAACCATCTCAGATTGTGTCTTCTTATTTCTTCTTCCTCTTCTTCCTTCTTCTTGTTTCTTCTTCTTCCTCTTGTTTCTTCTTCTTGTTGTTGTTTCTTCTTCTTCCTCTTGTTTCTTCTTCCTCTTGTTTCTTCTTCCTCTTCTTCCTTCTTCCTCTTCTTCCTTCTTCTTCCTCTTGTTTCTTCTTCTTCCTCTTGTTTCTTCCTCTTCTTCCTTCTTCTTCCTCTTGTTTCTTCTTCTTCTTGTTTCTTCTTCTTCCTCTTGTTTCTTCTTCTTCCTCTTCTTCCTCCTTCTTCCTCCTCCTCCTTCTTCTTCTTCCTCCTTCTTCCTCCTTCTTCCTCCTCCTTCTTCTTCTCTTTCTCCTTCTTTCTCTTCCTTTTCTCCTTCCTCTCCTGCTCCTCCTCCTCCTCGCATATTCCTACAGGTGTAGGGTCCGCATTTCGGATCATTGAACGCCACTTTGGATGTTCAGCTGCGTTTCCCCGCATTAAAATCTTGCTTAGTTAAACAATAGATTTCCCCCAATCCTCCCACCCGCTGGCATTCACATGGTCCAATTATAGTAAATTTTGTTGTTGTTGTTGTTGTTGTTATAGGGGACGTTCCACTCCTCCATCAAGCACCTGCAGGAGTGACCTTGGCATTTTGGAAGCTCTCACAGTCCATGAACAAAATTTTGGCCTTCTGTTTCCTCCCCTACACATTCCACCCTTCTCCCCTCTTTTCGTTGGCACATTGAATAACAACAGAAGCTAGAAGGCAATCAAGCAATTCAATCTTGACACTGTTTGTACCTGTCAAGAAAGAGGGTGTGGGGGGGGGGGCGAGCAATCCTGGAAAGGAGAGAGGGGTTCTCCAAGGCTACAAAAGAAGAAATTAAAGAGTTGGGGGAGAGGAACAGGGTTGCAAAATTGATCCCCACTTTCTCCTGTTTTTTCCCTTTTACTCTCCAAGCCAGCCCAGATGGTCTGGTAATCGCTCTCTTTCTCTCTTCTTGATTTTCTCTCTCTCTCTCTCTCTCTCTCTCTTTATATATATATATATATATATATATATATATATATATATATATATATATATATATATGGAGAGAGAGAGAGAGAGAGAGAGAGAGAGAGATATGGAGAGAGAGAGAGAGAGAGAGGGTGTGAGTAGTTGTGCTTTTAAAGCACAACTACTATGATGTGGGAAAATACCCGAACAAAGCCGAATGCCATATATATATATACATACATACATACATACACGTATAGATAGATATAGATATAGATATAGATATAGATATAGATATAGATATAGATATAGATATAGATATAGATAGATATAGATAGATAGATGGATGGATGGATGGATAGATAGATAGATAGATAGATAGATAGATAGATAGATAGATAGATAGATAGATAGATAGATAGATGATAGATAGATATGTTTTCTTAAGTTTTCGCAGGTACTTACATGTATGGTATCCAGCTTTGTTCAGCTATTTTCCCACGTCAGTGTAGCTGTGCTTTTAAAGTGGTAGCAACGTTTCGGCAGAATCTCATCTGCCATCATCAGGCTTCTGTATTGCGTTCACCTGTATAGTGTTCGCCTGATGATGGCAGATGAGATTCTGCCGAAACGTTGCTATAACTTTAAAAGCACAACTATAATGACATGGGAAAATACCCGAACAAAGCTGAATACCATACATGTAAGTACCCGCGAAAACTTAAGAAAAAATACATACATACATACATACATACATATATATCTTTTTCTCTCTGTCGCTTTCTCTCTCTCTCTCTTTCTCTCTCTCTCTCACACACACACACACACACACACAGATTCCCTGGCCAGCCCTCCCCTCCCCCCCTCCTCCCTTCTGCACGGCTGCTCTAATAGCAATTAATTATACATTAAAATCCTCCCTGGAATTGAAAGCCCTCGGTGGGCTGCTAATTAACGGAGCTCCCCAGCTTTTGAGGAGAGGGCACGGGAAGCCCAGCGGAGCCGGAGCGGGGGGGGGGAGAACGGGGAAGGGAAGGGAAGAAAAAGAGAAAACAGGCAGAGAGGGAGCCTAGCAACCGGTGTCACCAGCACCGCCGAATTGCAAAATCAGCTTCCCAGCCCAGATGTTGCCTGCCTGTCTGTCTGTCTGTCTGAGGGGAGGCTTCCCGTCTTGCCAGCCGCCCCTTTTCATTCCTCTGCAATATTCACACACACACACACACACACCAGTTTCTGGTTTTGGATTTTGACGAGGCCGAGAATACCGTCCCTCAAACCTATCGGGTTTATTCATCCAGGGAGTTCTGTGGAACTCTGAGGTCGGAAACCGGTCTGGATGTCTTTCTCCAACACGTGGTTTGCTTTTCAGATCTTTTGTCCTGTGATACGGGTAGCGCTCGACTTACGACCAGGATGGAGCCCATATTTTTCATCGCTAAGCAATTGTTAAGTGAGCTTTGAACCATTTGAGGGCCCTTTTTTGCTAATTAACGGAGCTCCGTTGATTAGCAAAAAAGTTGATTCCCTGCCATCGTTAAGTGAATCATGCAGTCCTTAAGTGAATCTGGCTTCCACCATTGACTTTGGTTTTTTGGCAGCCAGCTGGGAAGGTCACCAAGGGTGATCACACAACCCGGGGGGAGGGGCGGAAGAACAGTGCAACCGCCATAAATACAGGCCAGTTGCCAAGCACCTGGATTTTGATCATGTGACCAAAGGGAGGCTGCAATGGTCCTGTGAAAATGAGTTATAATAAGTCACTTTTTTTCAGCGCCATTCTAACTTCAGACGGTCACTCAATGAATAGTTCTAAGTCAAGCACTACCTACATTTTGAGTTTTTCATATAAACCTCTTGGATTCTTGGAGCCAAATCAGTCAGTCAGTCAGTCAATCAGAGTTAGTCAGTCAGACAGACAGACAGACAGACACTCTGACAGTGAGACAGTCAGTCAATCACTCAGACAGACAGTTAGTCCAACAGAGTGTCAGTCAGTTAGTCAGTCTGTCAGTCAATCACAGTCAGTCAATTAGTCTAACAGTCAGAGAGTCAGTCAGACAGTCAGACAGTCAATCAGAGAGTCAGACAGAGAGACCGAGAGTCAGTCAGTCAGACAGACAGACTCTCTGACAGTGAGAGAGTCAGTCAGTCAATCATTCAGACAGACAGTTAGTCCAACAGTCAGAGAGTCAGTCAGTCAGTCACAGAGTCAGACAGTTAGTCCAAAAGTCAGAAAGTAAATCAGTCAGTCAGTCAATCAGAGAGTCAGTCAGACAGACAGACAGACAGTCAGAGTCAGTCAGTCAGTCCATCAGTCAGACAGACAGTCAGTCCATCAGTCAGTCAAACAGACCGACAGTCAGAGTCAGTCAATCAGTCAGTCACACAGTTCAACAGCAACAGTCCAACAGTCAGAATCAGTCAGTCAGTCAATCAGAGAGTCAGTCAGACAGATAGACAGTCAGACAGACTGTCAGAGTCAATCAATTAGAATCAGTCACACAGTCCAACAGCCAGAGTCAGTCAGTCAGTCAGTCAGTCAATCAGACCGACCGACAGACCGTCAGAGAGTCAGTCAATCAAACAGACAGACAGACAGTCAGAGAGTCAGTCAGTCAGACATACAGACATACAGACAGTTAAAGAGTCAGTCAGTCAATTAGACAGTCAGTCAGACAGTCAATTATGTTTGAGGAGAATTTTAACATTTTCTTTCCTAAAATAGCAAATTGGGTGGGGCAGCATTTACAACCCCGGATGTGCTTGATGTACAGTAACCCTCTGATCTACAACAGTTTGTTTAGTGACCAAAGTTACAACGGCACTGAAATAAGTGGGCTATGACCATTTTCCACACTGAAGACCGTTGCAACATCCCCATGGTTGCATGATCAAAATTCAGACGCTGGGCAACTGGTTCATATTTATGACACTTGCCGTATCCCAGGGTCATGGGATTCCCTTTTGTGACCACCTGACCAGCAAAGTCAACGGAGAAGCCAAATTGACTTAACAGCCGTGTTACTAATTTAATAACTGCCGTGATTCGCTTAACACCTGTGGCAAGAAAGGTCCTAAAATGGGGCAAAACTCACTTCACAACGGTTTCACTTAGCAGCAAAAATCTGGGACTCCGTTGTGGTTGTAAGTTGAAGCATAGCAAAAGTACGGGGGGAAATAAGAGCCTTGGGGTGGTGCAGTGGCTATAATGCTATATTGCAGGCTGACTCTGCCCACTGCCAGCAGTTCGATCTTGACTGGCTCAAGGTTGACTCAGCCTTCCGTCTTTCCAAGGTTGGTAAAATGAGGACTCAGATTGTATGTAAGTCTAAGTGCTATTGCTATCATCTATCTATCTATCTATCTATCTATCTATCTATCTATCTATCTACCTACCTATCTATCTATCTATCTATCTATCTATCTATCTATCCATCCAACATCTATCGTCTATCTATCTATGTATCTTTCTACCTATCTACCTACCCACCTACCTACCTACCTACCTACCTACCTATCTCTATCTATCTATCTATCTATCTATCTATCTATCTATCTATCTATCTATCTATCTATCATCCATCCATCCATCCTCTCTCTCTCTCTCATCTATCTTTCATTTAATCTATCTTCTGTCTATCTTCAATCTCTTTCTCCCTCCCCCTCTCTCTCTCTCTCTCTCTCTCTCTCTCTCTCCACAGTATTGCAGGCTAGAATGCAGTATTGCAGGCTATCTATGCTCACAGCCAGGAGTTCAATTCTGATGGGAGAAGTGAAGTGGTATATAAGTCTTAAGTGCTATTGCTATCATCCATCCATCCATCCATCCATCCATCCATCCATCCATCCATCCATCTCACATTTAATCTGTCTATTTTTTGCCTATCTACAATCTCTCTTTCTCTCTCTCTCTCTCTTTCTCTTTGTCCCCCCTTTCCTCCCTCCCTCTCTCAACAGTAGTTAGAGTGCAGCATTGCAGGCTGACTCTGCTCCCAGCCACCAGTTCGATCCTGGTGGGGCTCAAGGTTGAGACTCAGCCTTCCATCCTTCTGAGGTCGGTAAAATGAAGGCCCAGATCGTTGGGGGCAAGAGGCTGACTCTGTAAACCCCTTAGAGAGGGCTAAAGCACTGTGAGACAGGATAGAAGTCTGACTGCTATTGCTAAAAGGCAAATTCATTCAAGGAAAAGGAGTATGGAGTAGACACAGTCCTTGAGTTATAACCACCCTTCCACTTACCAAATTTGGGTCCTTGCCTTTAAGAGCTGTGGGGCTGTGGCTGGATGCCAGTGAGGCTGGGCTGTTCGTAAAGCCCCTTTGGCTGGGCTGTAGGGCAGCAGAGGCGCACCGTGGGCTCCCATGCTCAGAGGGAAGGTCCTGGAAGGGGGAAAAATGATTTCATGCCTTCAGTTTTGTTGAGATATTTGGTACAATAGGGAACCATTCAGTGTGGTGGACTGCAATTTTTTTTAACAACCTGGTTGGGTAGGCGTGGTTGGGTAGGCGTGGCCGGCTGGTCATGTGACTGGGTGGGTGACATCACTCATCACACCCAGCTCTGCCTCCCAGCCACTCGCCTCAAAAGCAGAGGTAGGATTCAGCCGGTTGCGGCCAATCCCATCACTTGGCTGGCCCCACCCCTACCTGTTTTTGGCCTTTTTTGTTTCGCCGTTTTTCAAGCTTTCAAGTTTTGGGCCCAAAAAAACAGCCTGAAAATGGTCCAAAATATGGCCTGAAAACCGCCCCACCCACCCCCAAAAAGGGTGGGAGCAGAACCAGTCGGTGGTGGGATCGGCCAGTTCGCCGAACTGTGCCTAATCTTAACTGCTGGTTAAGATGGTGGTCCGTGAGAAAATTTTGGTGGGCCGCAGAAAAATGTCACACTCAAAGCAATGAATCCAGGCTGCGCGGGAACACAAGGCTGCGCCGCCCACATGGCCCACGGGAACACAAGGCTTGCGTCGCTTGCATTGCGAACAACACGAGGTAGTGAGGGGACGGGGGGAAGGTCGGAGGGTGGGGGAACTTGCCTCACTTGCCCCATGCGCCTCGCCTGGCCGCTTCTTTCCGCTTCTTTCTTCTTCTTTTGGCTGCATGTAAGGAAAGCAGCCAAAATCTTCCTTTCTCTCCCTCAAACTCCGCCAGAAATGAGTCTTGGGGACCCTGCAAGGCCTCCTGTTCCAAGAGGCTGCGCTGGCAGAGACTCATTTCAGGCGGAGTTTGGGGGAGAGAAAGAGAGATTTCTGCTGCTTCTGCTGCTTTCCTTGCAAGAAGCCAAAAGTCTCTCTCTCTCTCTCTCCCTGAGAATGGAGCTGGAGACGGTATCCTGCGATCTCAAATAAACAACAATCGATCCAGTGGTGGGATTCAAATTTTTTTTACTACCGGTTCTGTGGGCTGTGTGGCTTGGTGGGTGTGGCCGGGGAAGGATACTGCAAAATCTCCAGTCAGAGGTGGGATTTGCCAGTTCTCCAAAGTACTCCAAATTTCCGCTACCGGTTCTCCAGAACTGGTCAAAACCTGCTGAATACCCACCTCTGGATCGATCGGTAGGAAAACGGGGTGGGGGATTTTCCTGCAGCCTTTTTGTGGGATTTTCTCGGGGTCTCTGGTCCACGGGATTTAAAATGATGAGTTTGGGGGTCCCTGAGGTCCAAAAGGTTGGCGACCCCCGGACTCGAAGACCTCCAAAGTCCCTTCCAACTCTTGTTATTTTGCTATCTGAGACTAAGAGGGGTGGAAGTCATGTCACCTATCTGGGATATACCTAATCAAATTCAGCCTCTTCCCTACCGGTACTCTTCCCTAAGTGTTGGATCTTAAATCTCCAGGATTCCTTGGGATCTTCTGGAAGTTCAATTCAAACATCTGGAGATCTACCAAACGATGGAAGGCTGACCTCACTTCTGAGGAATGTGTGAAGAGGCCTGTGCACGTTTTCTGCCTTGTCTTTCTTCCTTTCCGTCAGTGTAAACAGAGAAAAGGGAACTCAACCATGTGCAGCCTCGGTTGGTGCCAAGGAAAATCAAAGCCAAGAATGCTTTGAACTGGTGGGAGGGAAAAAACCACAGGAAGAAGAACAATTTTATAAAACAGGCGGGACAACAGAAGCCTCTTAGCTGTGCCCGAACAAGAGTAGCCTGAGAGAGGGTGAAATGGTGATTTTTTCTTTTTTTTAAAGGGCCCTGCAGGAAGATTTATTTGCATTTTCTCCCTGTTGTTTCTCATTCAATTTGAGAGGGAGGGAGGGAGGGAGGGAGGAAGATGAGAGGCAGGGATGAAGGAAAGGGCTGAAGAAACAGGAAAGTAAGAGGCGGAGGGAGGGAGGAGAGAGAGAAAGAGACAAGGAAGAAAGAGGGAGAGTGGGAGCGAGGAGAGAGAAAAAGAGACAGAAAGAGACAGAAAAAAAGGAGAGAGAGAGAAAAAGAGACAGAAAGAGACAGAAAGAAAGAGGGAGAGTGGGAGCGAGGAGAGAGAAAAAGAGACAGAAAGAGAGAAAAAAAGGAGAGAGAGAGAGAAAGAGACAGAAAGAAAGAGGGAGGGGGGAGGGAAGAAAGAAGGAAGATGAGAGACAGGGACAAAGGAAGAGACCAAGGAAACAGGAAAGTAAGAGGCGGAGGGAGGGAGGAGAGAGAGACAGAAAGAAAGAAAGAGGGAGAGTGGGAGGAGGACAGAGAGAGAGAAAGAGACCGAAAGAGGGAGGGAGGGAGGGAGGAAGGAAGATTAGTGGCAGGGCCAAAGGAAGAGATCGAGGAAAGAGGAAAGTAGGAGATGGGAAGGAAGAAAGGGAGGGAGAGGAGAGAAAGAGAGAGAGAATAAGGGAAGGAAGGAAGGAAGGAAGGAAGGAAGGAAGGAAGGAAGGAAGGAAGGAAGGAAGGAAGGAAGGAAGGAAGGAAGGGAGGAAGGAAGGAAGGAAGATGGGAGCAGGGAGCGAGGAAACAGGAAAGGAGGCGGAAGAAAGAAGGAAGAAAGGGAGGGGAGAAGAAAGCGAGAGGGAGAAAGAGACAGAAAGAGAGGGAGAGTGGGAGGAAGGAGGGGGAAGAAAAGAAGGGGAAAGGGAAAGGAAGGGAAGAAGGGGAAAGGGAAAGGAAGGGAAGAAGGGGAAAGGGAAAGGAAGGGAAGAAGGGGAAAGGAAGAAAGGGAAAGGGGCAGAAAGGAAAAGGAAAGGGAGGAAGGAAGGAAAGAAAGAAGGGAAGAAGGGGAAGAAAGGAACGAAAGAAAAGCAAAAGGGAGGGAGAGAGGGAGGAAGTTGTGATGTATGGTGCTTATACCTATTTGGCAGAGCGGTGGGGAAGGGGTGGGGTGTGAAGTGAATCCCCCCCCACATTTCCAGCCACAATCATTTCTCCTGCTTTCATGCAGCCCTATGGAAATGACCCTGGGAGGGAATCTCTTGTGAAGCGTGAACAGCTGCCTGGTGGGGCTGGGCCTGTCAGAGACATAGAAGTATCTCTTAGCAGCCATAATTGTCCCTTCCACCACCTCACGCCACAATCTAAACTCAAGGAATTTGAGGAATTTGAAAGGAATTCCCAAGCTGCCCCAAAATGAGGTGGAAAACCAGAAGCCTCTTTGGCAAAGGGGGGGAAAAAAATTGGCAAGAGAGAGAGATTTGGGCACTGAGGTAAAGCAGGGATCTCCACCTTTGACAACTTTTGAGACTTGTGGACTTCAACTCCCAGAATTCCCTAGCCAGCATGGCTGGCTGAGGAATTCTGGGAGTTGAAGTCCACAAGTCTTCAAGTTGCCAAGTGTGGAGACCTCTGAGGTAAAGGGACTCCTCGACTTACAACCTAGCCCCCCCCCCAAAAAAAACGTACATCGCTAAGCGAGACAGACATGCGTTAAGTGTGTTTTGCCCCCATCTTATGACTTTTCTCACCGCATTTGTTACGCGGGATCCCTGCAATGGGTCACACCGTTGTTAAGTGAATCGGGCTTCCACGATGACTTTGCCTGTCAAGAAGGCTGCCCAAAGGGATCACGTGACCCTGGGACGGGGCAACTGGGACCGTCATAAATAGGAACCAGTTGCCAGGCAACCGGATGTAAATCACGTGACCCTGGGGATGCTGCAACGATCATCAAGTGTGAAAAGTGGACATACGTCACTTTTTTCAGGGCCGCTGTAACTTCCAATGGTCACTAAATGAACTGTTGAAGGTCGAGGGCTACCTAAACTTGATGGGCCCCTCCGTCGCCTGCCTAATTCTGACAGAAGATCCTTAATTCCCATTTCCTAAAATGTGACGAGAAGGTCCAGGAGAGACATGATAGCAGTCTTCCAATATTTGAAGGGCTGCCACGGAGAGGAGGAAGGGGTCTGTCAACTCGTAAAATATTTCTATGTTTTTTTTTAGAGTTGCCAACAGAAAGGGAGGGGGGGCAAAGGGGTTCGAAAGGGCAGTGCGGCAGCTTGGAAATCGAAAGTGCATTCCATAAATAGTTTTTCAAAGATAGTAACTCGGTGACTGAAGTTTCTGCTGGGCAAAATTCTAACTGGAGAGCATGACTGATGACTCTGGGCTATGGAGGTGTCCCATTGGCGGATATATGAATTATGATACACCTAGTCGGGTGGGGGGAAACTAGGGTCAAGAGTGACAATAAATGATGTGTCTCAGAGTCGGCTACACCCAGGCAGTGCCAGACATGTTAACTCCCAATAAATCCTTTTGAAGTTTTGGACATTTGGCTCGAGATTCATGATTTAAATGTGGGGTAACTGCCGGAATCCTGACAGGGTTCAAGCAGAGGTGGGATTCAGCCGGTTCGTCCCAGTTCAACTGAACCAGATGTTAAATTTACATCTGGTTCGCTGAACCGGTAGTTGAACCGACCGGCTAGCCCCACTCATCCCTCCCTTCCCTTCCCTTCCCCTCCCAGGAATGTCCACGCGGCCCATTTTGGATGCAGGTAAGTGCAAGGTCCGCGTGGAGGCTCTGGGAAAGTGAAAAACGGGCCGAACCAGAAGTTCCGGAAATCCAGAAATGGGCCTGTTTCTGGTTTCTGGAGGGCCTCCAGAGCCTGGGGGGGGGGGCTGTTTTCACCCTCCCAGAAGCTCGAGGGAAGCCTCCGGACTCTGGGGAAGGGGAAAAATGGCCCTCCAGGAAGTTCCGGTAGGCCACGCCCCACCATGGCCACGCGCACTCAGCAACCGGGCAGAGAACCGGTTGCTGGGATTTTTTGAATCCGAACATCACCGGAAGCTTTCAAGAAGAGACTAGCCCGCCATTGGTCAGAAATGGTGTAGGGTCTCCTGCTTGGGCAGGGGGGGGGGGTTGGACTAGATGACTTTCAAGGTCCCTTCCAACTCTGTTAATCTGTAAATCTGTAATGTGCCTCCATTCCAGCCTGTTTTTCCTGATTAAACCCGTCCGGTGATTCCACAGGCATCCATCCACAAGCAACACATTTTTATTTTCCAACCGGGCACTTAAGAAAACCTCCGACAACACAACTCTGGTGTCAAGCTGGCTCACACACCTCGGTTTCTCTTCCCAGCCAACCCGAGATTGCTGCTTGAACGCCTGTATTACAGTTTCTTTTCTTGGTTTTAATCCTTCCGGGTTCTCTCGGGGGAGCAACAGAGGAAATGGTTTTCGACTCACTACTGCGGAATGTAAAACCAATTATTATTTTCCTGTCCTTTTCTTTTTCCCCCTTGCAGAAATTCCAAAGAAGTCCAATGGAGGACTGCTGGTTTTCTCACCTTTTCAGAAGAAAAAGGGTTGTGTTGGCCAATGGTTATCTACTAGCTATGTTCCCACATGTGCATTTAACCAGGTTCCATTAAAGAGCCGGTAGCTGCACTATCCATTGGTTGGTTTGAACTCCCATTTAGTTCTGGCTTTTCGGTGGCTTGGCTGGATCTGGTTAAATCCAGTTCTTTGGGCTGGTTCATGAATTGGGCATATCCAGAAAAAGAGGTCAACTCAACGTCAACCGAATCATGAATTGGAAGGAGTCTCAGAGGTCATCTACTGTAATATTGCTTGTTTGCTCAGTGTAATATTCAATCAATCAATCACCAATAGAGCTTGAAGGGACTTTGGAGGTCTTCTAGTCCAACCCCCTCTATCCCATTTCAGGCAGGTGGCTTCTTGACAACCTCCAGCGATGAAGCACCCACAACTTCTGAAAGGCAAGCCGTTCCACTGGTTCAATTGTTCTCAATTAAGCAGTGGAATTAACGTTACTTCAATAATTAAGATAATTAATTAGGTTAACAATCTATCATTGTTAATTGTATACGACAGTCCTCAACTTACGACAATTGGGACGGGAATTTGCCTTGCTAAACAAGGCATGTGTTAAGGGAGTCGTGCCCGATTTTATCATCTTTTTGCCAGGGTTGTTAAGCGAACCTCTTTAGTGGGTAAGTGAACCATGCGGTCGTTAAGCGCATCCGGCTTCCTCCCATTGATTTTCCTGGTCAGAAACTGGCTGGGAAGGTGGCAAAGGGTGATCGTGTGACCCCGGGATGCTGTAACCAGCGTAACCGTCATAAACACATGCCGGTTGCCAAGCGCTCACATTTTCATTATAATGACCCTGGGAATGCTGCGACCGTTGTTAAGAGTGTGGATTTTTGGTGGTAAGTCGCTTCATCCAGTGCTGTTGCAACTTCAGGTGGTCACGAAAGGAATCTCTACAGACTTTTGGGCTCTACAATTTGGGGTGAACAGGCTTGGAAAGGGGTGGGAGTAGGAATGGATTTCCAGAGGAAAATTGCAGATTACGAGAACCATTTGCACCACTCAGGTACCCTGAGGACCCAGATAAACCTCCAAGCGGCCTCAGTGACTCTCTAAAACAATGCAAATGACCAGCTGTGTCTTCAAGGAGTATAAATCCTTCCGTTCCCCTCCATCCAGTCAGAGCTGAAGAATCTTCTTGGTTGAGAAGCAAAATGTTAGTCCAGCCTCTTCTTGAAAGCCTCCAGTGATGAAACTCCCACAACTTCCAAAAGCAACTTCTATTCCATCGATTGATTGTTCTCACTGTCAGAAAGTTTCTCCTTATTTCCAGGTTAAATCTCTCCTTGTTCAGTTTCCATCCATTATTCCTTGTCTGGCCTTCGGGTGCTTTGGAGAATAGCTTGACCTCTTCCCTCCTATCTGTGGCAGCCCCTCTCAAACATTGGAAGGTCGCTATCATGTCTCCCCTGGTCCTTCTCTTCACGAGATTAGCCAGGTCCAGTTCCTGAAACCGTTCATCGTATGTTTTAGTCCCCTAATCATCCTGGTTGCTCTTCTCCGCATTTTTTCTAGAGTCTCAACATCTTTTTTTTTACAATGTGGTGACCAAAACTGGATGCAGTACTCTAGGTGTGGTCTTACTAAGGCTTTACAGAGTGGTATTAGTACCTCCCTTAATCTCGATTGTATCCCTCTGTTAATGCAATTTAGGATTGCATTGGCTTTTTTGGCTGCTTCTGCTGCACACTGCTGGCTCCTATTTAACTGGTTGTCCACTAAGACAAATCATTGGGACCAGACTTCCAAACTTGTGGATTCGGGGTTGGATTTTGTATGGGACACGTATATTTGTCTTCGTTTGTAATCCCATTTTTCCTGACCTGCCATTGTTCCGATATTCTCCTTCAACTTGTGACAAACGTTTCTGTGAGCCTTTTAAATTGCAGCTGCCCAAACTGCGTACGATCCTCCCAATTTGCACAACATGTATAAAACATGTTGTGCAAATCCAGCAAAATCTCTCTCCTTCTGTCTCTGTCTCTCTATCTCTGTCTCTCTTTCCATCTCTGTCTCTCTGTCTCTCTCCATTTCACTCTCTCTCTCTGTCTGTCTCTCTCGCTGTCTCACTCTGTCTCTGTCTCTGTCTGTGTCTCTGTCTGTCTGCCTCTCTCTCTCTCTCTCTCTCTGTCTCTCTCTGTCTCTCTCTGTCTCCATCTCCCTCTCTGTCTCTGTCTCTCTCTCTCTCTTTCCGTCTCTGTCTCTCTGTCTGTCTCTGTCTCTCTGTCTGTCTCTCTCCGTCTCACTCTCTGTCTGTGTCTCTGTCTGTTTGCCTCTCTCTCTGTCTCTGTCTCTCTCTGTCTCTGTCTCTCTCTCTCTTTCTGTCTCTGTCTCTCTGTCTGTCTCTGTCTCTGTCTCTCTGTCTGTCTCTCTCCGTCTCACTCTCTCTGTCTGTGTCTCTGTCTGTCTGCCTCTCTCTCTGTCTCTGTCTCTCTCTCTCTCACTATCTCTCTCTGTCTCTCTCTCTCTAAGGAAGAGAGTGAACGTAGAGGGGTGGGGGGGAGGATAGGAAAACAAAGCAGAATGTGAAAATTGAGGTGCTGTTTTTCTCTTTTTTTTTTCCCTTATTTGCAAGGAGAGTTTTTCAAGCCAAACTTTTAAATGTTTATTTTGCAGTGTGTTTCAGTCCGTCTTTGGGTTTAGGTGAGACGCATGCGGCTTTGATCCCAAGCCAGGCATTTTCCAGAAGCTGCCCACGGTGGGTATTGGTGGGGGCACCAATTGGCACAAAGGCAGGAAAAAACCAGCTGCAAATACTCAATCACGTTTTCTACGGAGGTAGGGAGAATGCAAACACTCCCACGTTCCTGCAGGGATATAAATGCACGGAGGGAGCAATAGGCCACCCACGTCAAAGAGCCACGGCTTTCATCTTGCCAGAAGTCAGAAAGAAGCGGCTGGTCTGACCCCCAGAATGAGCCCGGAGTGTAATTAAGACTTTTTTTTTAAATAAAAAAAAGAGGAAAAGTGCAAAGCTGCGTGGAGAAATAAAGCGACGGAGGGTGAAACCGCCCGGAATCCAGCAGCTTTGAAACTCCTGCATAATTTAGTGTGAAAACCTCCTGAGAGCCGCTCGTGCCTGCAGCAGGAGCCGAAGCTTCCCACCACGGGAGAGAACGGCTGCCACGATCCCTCTCCCTTCCCTCCCCACGTACCTCGTCCACAATCAGGTTGCAGTCGCTTTTCTCTCCGTCGCTCTCCTGCAAGACAGCCAGGAAAAAGAAACGGGGAAGGAAGGAAGCAGGAGAGAGAGAGAGAGAGAGAGAGGAGGAAGGAAAGAAGGAAGGAAGGAAGGAAGGAAGGAAGGAAGGAAGGAAGGAAGGAAGGAAGGAAGGAAGGAAGGAAGGAAGGAAAAAGGAAGAAGAGATGGGAGAAGAAGGAAGGAAGGAGAAAGAAAGGAGGGAGGGGGAGAGAGGGAAGGAAGGAAGGAAGGAGAAAGGAGGGAGGGAGGGAAAGAAAGAAGGAAGGAAGGAAGGAAGGAAGGAAGGAAGGAAGGAAAGGAAGGAAGGAAGGGAAAAGGAAGAAGGGAGAAGAAGGAAGGAAGGAGAAAGAAAGGAGGGAGGGGGGAGAGAGGGAAGGAAGGAAGGAAGGAGGAGGGAGGGAGGGAAAGAAAGAAAGGAAGGAAGGAAGGAAAAGAAGAGAAAGGAGAAGAAGGAAGGAATCAGGAGAGGGGGAGAGAGAGGAGGAAGGAAGGAAGGAAGGAAGGAAGGAAGGAAGGAAGGAAGGAAGGAAGGAAGGAAGGAAGGAAAAAGGAAGAAGGAAGAAGGAAGAAGAGATGGGAGAAGAAGGAAGGAAGGAGAAAGAAAGGAGGGAGGGGGAGAGAGGGAAGGAAGGAAGGAAGGAGAAAGGAGGGAGGGAGGGAAAGAAAGAAAGAAGGAAGGAAGGAAAAAGAAGAGATGGGAGAAGAAGGAAGGAAGGAGAAAGAAAGGAGGGGGGAGAGGGAAGGAAGGAAGGAGAAAGGAGGGAGGGAGGGAAAGAAAGAAAGAAGGAAGGAAAAAGAAGAGAAGAGAGAAGGAAGGAAGGAGAAAGAAAGGATGGAGGGGGAGAGAGGGAAGGAAGAATGAATGAAGGAGAAAGGAGAGGGAGGAAAGGAAGGAAAAAGAAGAGAAGGGAGAAGAAGGAAGGAAGCAGGAGATGGGGAGGGGGAGGAAAGGAAGGAAGGAAGGAAAAAGAGAAGGGATAAGAAGAAAGGAAGGAGAAAGGGGGGGAGAGGGAGGGAAGGAAGGAACAAAAAAGAAAAGAAGGGAGAAGAAGGAAAGACAAAGGAGGGAGAGGGAGGGAAGGAAGGAAAGAAAAAGAAAAGAAGGGAGAAGAAGGAAGGAGAAGGGAGGGAGGGAAAAGAGAAGGGAAAAGGAGAGTGGAAGGAGAAATAAGGCAGAGAGGGAGGGAGGGAGAAAAGAAGGAAAGAAGGAAGGAAAAAGAAGAGAAGGAAGGAAGGAAGGAAGGAAGGAAGGAAGGAAGGAAGGAAGGAAGGAAGGAAGGAAGGAAAACCATCAATTTTGCACCCTCCTTGGCAGAACATTTCAAAGGAAAACAGAAAAATGGACAGGAAACCTGCCCAGCTGCTAATGAACCCACCCTTGGTATAAGTCGGTGGGGAAACCCTTGACTAAATTGTGGCCCGACTCTCTATTTTCGCAGCACAAAGATTGCATCTCCTGGGGAAAAAAAATAATAATTATCTCTGGGATGGCTAAGAAGGGGCCCCAACTTGTTGGTATCAAGCCAATTAATTAAGACTCTGGAATTCAGGAGCCAAACCTCCAGATCTCAGCAGGGAGACTCCAGTTCTATTTTCAAAGCAAATTAATTTTTCAGAAAAGATTGAGGTCAACTTGGCTCCAGCTAATGAGCCCGGCTGCCCATCTGGACATCTTCAAGTTATAGGTGATCCTTGACTTATGGCTGCAACTGAGCCAAGGTCGTAAGTTGTCGCTATGTGAGCTGACTCCATTTTATGAGCATTGGGATGTTTGTTCGGTGAGTCTCCATGGGCGCTCAGCGGGTCACGTGGTCATTAAGTGAAGCATGTGGCTGCTAAGCAAATCCAGCATATCCAGGGGGCATTTTTGTTGTTGTTGTTGCCGTTTTCTGCTAGAAAAGGGGCAAAAGACACAAATCATGACCATGGGATAAAATCGGTCATAAATGCGAACCAGTTGCCAAGCACCAGAAATGTGATCGTGTGGAAAGTAGCCGTAACTTCGAGGACGGTTTATAAAGGCAGGTAGCCTTCGACTTACAACAGTTCATTTAATGACAATTCAAAGTTACAATGGCGCTGAAAAAAGTGACTTACGACCATTTTTGACACTTACGACCGTTGCAGCATTCTCAGGATCATGGGATCAAAATTCAGGCGCTTGGCACCTGACTCGTATTTATGACGGTCGCAGAGTTCCGGGGTCAAGGCGATCCCCTTTTGCGACCTTCTGACCAGCAAAGTCAACAGGGAAAGCCAGATTCGCTTAACAACTGCATTACTAACTTAACTGCGGCAAGAAAGATCATAAACACAGGGCAAGATTCATTTAACAACTGTCTTGCTTAACAACAGAAATGTTGAGCGCAAATTGTGGTCGTAAGGCGAGCACTGCATATGCTCCAAAGTCAAGGGAGAAGCCAGGTTCACTTAAAACCCTACTACTAACTTAACAACTGCAGTGATTCACTTAACAAGCGTGGCAAAGAAGGTCATAAAATGGAGCAAGACTCACTTAAGGACTGTTTCACTTAGCAACAGAAAATTGGGGCATAATTGTGGTCGTAAACTGAGGATTACCTGTAATTTTAATGTTCCTGTCATGATATGTAATGGCTTCAATTTCTTGAAGAAAAGTGCTTTTACTCTTATTTTTTGGTAATTTAGCCAAGTTTGGGAAGCACTGCTCTAACTGCTGCACCACGCTACTTTTAGCTACTGGGGGCTGCTCGAGCCATACACCCGCTTTCCGTCAGGACAAAATTCCTGCAAAATGAAAAACAGACACTCACATAACGCCCTACCTCCTCCTTGTCCTGTAGCTTGGCCTTCACCCCGCTGCCTTCGCTCCGTTCTTCGCCTTGGATGCTCTCTGGAGGAGACGCAGAATTGCTCTGCAGGTTGCGGAGAAGAGATGGAGGCAAATGAACGAACGGAAAGAATCGGTGGGAAAGCCCAAGTCCATTTCTGGCGTTTCAAATCAGGGGGTCTCCAACCGTGGCAAACTTTAAGGCTTGTGGACTTCAACCCCCAGAATTCTCCTCGGTGTGGCGGGCTGAGGAATTCTGGGAGTTGAAGTCCACGAGTCGCAAAGCTCACAAGGTTGGAGATCTCCTGCTCCAAACTGTAAGACGGTGGCTATTATTTAATTACAAGTAGGATTACTTCTTCCCTAGCCCAGTGTGCTGGCTGGGGAATTCAGGGAATGGCTTTTGTAAAAATACAAAATAGAATTTTTCAACCTTGGCCACTTTAAGATGGATGGACTTCAACTCCCTATGTTGGTTGGGGAATTCTGGGAGTTGAAGTCCACCCGTCTTAAAGTGGCCAAGGTTGAGAAACACCGTTCTAGGTTCTTCAATCCACAGCCTTCTCCACCTGGTTGAATTACAACCGAAGGAACTTCAAACAGCTCAGTCATCGTTGGCATGGGCTGGGAATCCTGGGATCTGTAGTCTATCTTCACCAGCCTACAGACTGTGATCACAGTCCCTTCCCTCAGTCTGCATCTCCTACTGGTATTATAAAAGGGATTTTTTTTTTTTTGTAATTTTCTGACTCAAGGTGTAAGCCATTCAGAATCATTCAGGGGACAGTCAGTAGCTCTGAAAACCAATATTGACCAGTGAGAATATAAAGTTAAAGCAGAATGATACAAAACCTCATTGTAAACCAGTATTTTAGGCCGTCCAGAGTTGTCCTCTGATAAGACGGACGGCCAATAAATGTAATAAATAATAATAAATAAAACCTGGTCAGGTTTTCCCCTCCCTCACAGATTGTGGGTTTGCAGTCTGTGCGTTTGGGTGTGTGTATGTTTTGCAGAACCAGACGCTCAAAATTTGGTTCCTTTTTCCAAGCAGATGAGAGTTGGAAAAAAAAACCAGGACGGATTGTCTGAGGTTCCTCTATATTGTTATTTATTAAAATTATTATTCATCTCGCATTTATTATCTCCCCATTATTACTTTATAAGTAACACAAGGCAACGTATATAACTCAAGGCAACATACATACCTAATATTCCTTCCTCCCCTCATTTTCCCACAACAACAATCCTGTGAGGTGGGTTTGACTGAGAGAACGTGAGTCACCCGAAGTCACCCAGCTGAGCTTTTTGCCCAAAACAGGACTAGAACTCACTGTCTCCTGGTGAATTGGCCCAAAGTCACCCAGCCAGCTTTCATCCCTAAGACAGAACTAGAACTCACTGTCTCCTAGTGATTGGCCCACCCAGCCGGCTTTCATGCCTAAGGTGGGACTAGAACTCACAGTCTCCTAATAATTGGCTCAAAGCCACCCAGCCAGCTTCCTTGCCTAAGGTGGGACTAGAATTCACTATCTCCTGGTGGACACCTAGCTGGCTTTCATGCCTAAGGTGGAACTAGAACTCACTATCTCCTGGTGGACACCCAGCTGGCTTTCATGCCTAAGGTGGAACTAGAACTCACTATCTCCTGGTGGACACCCAGCTGGCTTTCATGCCTAAGGTGGAACTAGAACTCACTATCTCCTGGTGGACACCCAGCTGGCTTTCATGCCTAAGGTGGAACTAGAACTCACTATCTCCTGGTGGACACCCAGCTGGCTTTCATGCCTAAGGTGGAACTAGAACTCACTATCTCCTGGTGGACACACAGCTGGCTTTCATGCCTAAGGTGGAACTAGAACTCACTATCTCCTGGTGGACACCCAGCTGGCTTTCATGCCTAAGGTGGAACTAGAACTCACTATCTCCTGGTGGACACACAGCTGGCTTTCATGCCTAAGGTGGAACTAGAACTCACTATCTCCTGGTGGACACCCAGCTGGCTTTCATGCCTAAGGTGGAACTAGAACTCACTATCTCCTGGTGGACACCCAGCTGGCTTTGATGACTAAGGTGGAACTAGAACTCACTATCTCCTGGTGGACACCCAGCTGGCTTTGATGCCTAAGGTGGAACTAGAACTCAGCATCTCCCCTGTGATTGGCTCAACGTCGCCCAGCTGGTTTTCATGCCTAAGGCAGGACTAGAACTCACCACCTCCTGGTGATTGGCCCAAAGTCCCCCAGATAGTTTTCATACCTAAGGTGGAACTAGAACTCATGGTCTCCCGGTTTCCTGACTGATGCCTTCACCACTAAAACCAAACTAGCTCTTGCACACATCGTACAGCCTGAGCTGACCCCAGGATCAGCACTTTGGGGTCTGCCCCAAAGTGTTCCCCCCCTCCCAATTTCCCTCAAGCATAGACCCGGTTGGTTAGGCTTACCCGACTCTGTGGGTTTCCTAGAACGGAGTCAGTTATCCGACATTTGGGGGGAAGGGAAAAAAAAAAGACGGTTAAAAACATGGAATTAGGCCTTTGCGACGATAAGCTCAGAGCGCTGAATATAACAAGGAAAGATTAGGTGCGTGCCCGCACAGGTGTGTGTGGCACACGCAGAGTGAAAAGCTGCCCAGAGCAGGCTGAAGTGCAACGGCGTAGAACGGCTAGATAATAATAAATAAAACTTAACACAATGAAAACAGCCTTGTTTATGAAAGGGGCTTTGTTCCCACGGCTTCCTGAGTTAACCCATTTCCTGGCTTCACACAACAGCGATAGCACTTAAAATCTATACGCCGCTTTACTCTGCTTTTACAGCCCTCTTTCTCTCTCCCTAAGCGGTTTACAGAGTCAGCCTCTTGCCCCCCAAAATCTGGGTCCTGCAATAGATTATAACATGCCACTGTTGAGTGTTAGGGCCCACTTATTATTATTATTATTATTATTTTTTAAAAAAGAGCATTTTCCATCTGGCATCCGCAGCAATTTCTTCTTCTCCCAGTTCTGCGTGGCCTTCTTGTAAAACCCGTAGTCCCTTGTCTGGTCACCTAGGATCCCCCCGTCGCCCGAGGCGATCAATCACCAGACCGTCCCTTCAACCGAAATGATGGGTCGCCACGGTGAGGGAGGGGGGGGGGCATGGGGGGGGCGGGAAGAAAGCGCCTGGGCCATCAAACATCGCTCGTTGGGCTGGCTCCCAGCGTTGGCAAGGGAAGGTTGGAAGAGAAAGGGAGAGAAAAAGGCGTTTCGTGGCCTCCAGATTCAAAAGGGAGGCCTGCCAAGGAAGAGCGGGCGGTGGGTTGGAAGAAGTCCCAGAATGCATCTGGGCCAAGAAAGCTTTGGCAAAGGGGGGCTTTGGCAAGCAGGCTGCCTCGGATCGGGCCTGCTGCAGGCCAGGCGATTCGCAACCATGTGTGTGTGTGTGTGTGTGTTTGTGTAATATGGTCTCTTCCTTCCCCCTCCCTTGCCACAAGGCCTGGATCTGACTTCTCACACAGGCAGGTTGTGAGAGACACCCCTCCCCAGATCTCTCTCTCTCTCTCTCTCTCTCACACACACACACTCTCTCTGTGCCGTCTTTTGCTCACCACCAGTCTAGACAAGCACAAATCGGCAGGCAAAAACTACACAACGAACAGCAGCACTGCAGGCAGAGACTTTTGGCCAGAAAAAGTTAGAGAGCTATCTTGGAAAAGGGGTGCATATTCTCTGAAGTTAGCACAAAGAGGGAGGGAGGTAGAGGAAGGAAGGAAGGAAGGAAGGAAGGAAGGAAGGAAGGAAGGAAGGAAGGAAGGAAGGAAGGGCAGAGGGAATGAATGGAGGAATGGAAGGATGGAGGGAAGGGATGGAGGGAAGGAGCGAGGGTGGGAGGAGGAAGGAAAGAAGAGATGGGAGAGACAGGAAAGGAGGTAGAAGAGGAAGGAAGAAAGGAATGGACAAAAGAGAGAACAGAAGAGAAGAAGAGAAGAAAGGAAGGGAAGAGAAGAGAAGAGGAAGGAGAGGTAGCAGGTAGAAGAGGAAGGAAGGAAGGAAAGAAGGAAGGGATGGAAGGGAGGAATGGAAGGGAGGAAGAAGAGATGGGAGAGACAGGAAAGGAGAAGAGATAGAAGAGGAAGGAAGCAAGGAAGGAAGGAATGGACAAAGGAGAGAACAGAAGAGAAGAAGGGTAAGAGAAGAAAGGAAGGAGAGGTAGCAGGTAGAAGAGGAAGGAAGGAAAGAAAGAAGGAAGGGATGGAAGGGTGGAAGGGAGGAAGAAGAGATGGGAGAGACAGGAAAGGAGAAGAGATAGAAGAGGAAGGAAGGAAGGTGTCAGCCTTCAAGATTTTCTTCCTTTGCTTTGCATCTTTCGGCTGTCATAAGTAACGGGGGGAGGAGGGGGGACATGGTTATGGAAAGCAAGCTGGAGGTGTTACAAAACAGAACTGTATAAGTTGTGCGTGGGGGAAGATTCTTGCTTAGGCTTCTATCCTATGCTATGTGCAGCCGCAACTCTTTATCAAAATATGTCAAGGTCAATGGACAGAGGCCTTATCACCACCTGGAGGTGCCCACATGATGCTATACACAACTTTTAATCGGATGAGCCAATCGAACTATTGGGGGGTGGGAGCGTCGCCATCACTTTGTATATGTGATTTACGCACCCATTTTCTCAGATTCAGAATTCTTTTGTTGCTACCACCTGACTTCCAGTAAAAGATACCTTTTCTCTAATTAAGGGAGTCTTAAGTATTTCTTTATTGGGTTTTGAATGGAGCACCATCTGACAGAAGGAATGGACAAAGGAGACAACAGAAAAGAAGAAGAATACGAGAAGAAAGGAAGAGAAGAGGAGGGAGAGGTAGCAGGTAGAAGAGGAAGGAAGGAAGGAAGGACGGATGGAAGGAAGGAAAGAAAGAAGGAAAGAAGAAAGGGATGGATGGATGGAAGGAAGGAAGGAAGGAAGGAAGGAAGGAAGGAAGAAGAGATGGGAGAAGAAGGAAGGAAGGAAAGAAAGAAAGGAGGGAGGGGGAGAGAGGGAAGGAAGGAAGGAGAAAGGAGGGAGGGAAGGAAGGAAGGAAGGAAGGAAGGAAGGAAGGAAGGAAGGAAGGAAGGAAGGAAGGAAGGAAATTAGTTTCCAATTCCACTAAAAGTACAGAAGGCACATGTTGACCTCCAGGCCTAAATATTTAAAAAACAGAGACAGGATCATCATTTGCAATCTTCTCAACCTAAGATTCCTGCAAGTGAAGTCAATGGGGGAATCGGGATTTGCTTAACGACTACTTGATTCACTTAACAACTGCAGTGATTCATTAACAACCATGCGGGGCAGGGGGGAATCGTAAAATCAGGTCCAAGTCACTCGACAACCGCTTTACTTAGCCACAGAAATTCTGGCTCCGATTGTAGTCATAAGTTGAGGACAAACCATAGCCTGAATAACACACCACACATTTCAATTATCGATAGGCTGCTACCGGTACCAACCAAACGACACCATTTCCAATAACTATTATTTGTTACGTTGCTGTGTTTCCCCAACTTCCAGTGACTCTGGGTGGCCTTAAGCCAGCATAGTGTCATGTGTGAATGTTGCCACAAGCAGAGATCACCGGGAGAGGAGGCATGCAAACGAGAATGATGGGTTATTATAATCCTCACCCTAGTGCGGGGCTCTGCAAATATCCCCCACCACAAACGGGGAAAGCGCTGTCCTGTTATTTTTTAAGCGCCCGCCCCGCCCCCTTCTGATGGACAGCTTGCAAATCCAACCAGGGAGATGAGATTCCTTCTCGGCCCACCCACCAATCCCAACTTGCAGATTTAACAGATAATCAAGAGTTGGAAGGGACCTCGTAGGTTATCTAGTCCAACCCCACCCACCCACCCACCCCCGCCCATGCAGGAGACCCTACGCCATTTCTGACAAATGGCCGTCCAATCTCTTCTTGAGTGTCTCAAGTGACGCCGCTCCTTTCCCTCTTACCTTGATTGTTTTCGGACTCCTGCCCAGAGTTTTCTTGCTTTGACCCCAGCGTGCTCTGGGCCCCCAACATCCCCGAGAGGGCCAGAAGCCCAGAAGCTGTGGTGCTGACCGCAGCCAAGCTAGAAGCCTGAGATCCCGACGGGTGTGGGGTCAAAGGAACTGGAGGGGCCGGATGGGACAGATGTTGGAACTGCTGCTGCTGGAAAGAAAAAGGGGAGAAACCCTAGGACAGGAGACCCCAAACTTGGCCACTTTAAGGCTTGTGGACTTCAACTCCCAGAATTCTCCAGCCAGCCTAGCGGTCTCTGTTTAATACTTAGGTCTGGAGGTCAACATGTGCCTTCTGTCCTTTTAGTGGAATTGGAAACTAATTTCCTTCCTTCCTTCCTTCCTTCCTTCCTTCCTTCCTTCCTTTCTTCCTCTTCTACCTGCTACCTCTTCTTTCTCTTCTCTTACTTTCTTCTCTTACCCTTCTTTTCTTCTGTTCTCTCCTTTGCCCATTCCTTCCTTCCTTCCTTCCTTCCTTCCTTCCTTCCTTCCTTCCTTCCTTCCTTCCTTCCTTCCTTCCTCTTCTATCTCTTCTCCTTTCCTGTCTCTCCCATCTTCTTTCTTCCTTCCTTCCTTCCTTCCTTCCTTCCTTCCTTCCTTCCTTCCTTCCTTCCTTCCTTCCTTCCTCTTCTATCTCTTCTCCTTTCCTGTCTCTCCCATCTTCTTCCTTCCTTCCTTCCTTCCTTCCTTCCTTCCTTCCTTCCTTCCTTCCTTCCTTCCTTCCTTCCTTCCTTCCTTTCTTCCTCTTCTACCTGCTACCTCTTCTTTCTCTTCTCTTACTTTCTTCTCTTACCCTTCTTTTCTTCTGTTCTCTCCTTTGCCCATTCCTTCCTTCCTTCCTTCCTTCCTTCCTTCCTTCCTTCCTTCCTCTTCTATCTCTTCTCCTTTCCTGTCTCTCCCATCTTCTTTCTTCCTTCCTTCCTTCCTTCCTTCCTTCCTTCCTTCCTTCCTTCCTTCCTCTTCTATCTCTTCTCCTTTCCTGTCTCTCCCATCTTCTTTCTTCCTTCCTTCCTTCCTTCCTTCCTTCCTTCCTTCCTTCCTCTTCTATCTCTTCTCCTTTCCTGTCTCTCCCATCTTCTTCCTTCCTTCCTTCCTTCCTTCCTTCCTTCCTTCCTTCCTCTTCTACCTGCTACCTCTTCTTTCTCTTCTCTTCCTTTCTTCTCTTCTCTTCTTCCTTTCTTCTCTTACCCTTCTTTTCTTCTGTTCTTTCTCCTTCTTCTTCCCTTCCTCTCTCCTCCCTTTCCTTTTCCTCCTTCCTTTCTCTCCCCTCTCTTTCCTTCTTTCCTTCCCGTTCTTCCTTCCTTCCTCCTCTCCCTCCTTCTTCTCTACTCCTTCTCTTTCCTTCCTCCCTCTCTTCCTCCCTCCTTCCTCTCTCCTTCCTTCCTCCTCTATTACCACTCCTTTCTCTTCTTCTCTTTTCTTCTGTTCTCCTTTTTCCATTCCTTCCTTACGTGCTTCCTTCCTCTTCTACCTCCTTCTTTCCTTTCTCCCATCTCTTCTCTCCTTCCTTCCTTCCCCCTCACCTTCCTTCCTTCTCCTCCCTTCCTTCCTCCCTACCTCCCTTCTCTTCCTCCCCCTCCCTCCCTCCCCCTCTTTCCTTCCTTGCTTCCCTTCCTCCTCCCTCCCTCCTCTCTTCCCCCTCTTCTGCCTGCCTGCCTCTTCCTCCCTCCCTCCCTCCCTCCGTCCCTGCCTTCCTTCCTTTCACTTTGTGGCAAGTCCAGAGAATTCTGGGAGTTGAAGTCCACCCCTCTTAACGCTGGCGGGATAGAGAACCACAGCTGTGGTCAATCGTTCGTGAAAAAAAAAAAAAGTCCAAGGAGGCTGCTTGGCCCTGGCCACACTCACTCACCCCAATGATGTTGTTCAGCTCGCCCATGGTCACCAGTTTGGCCCGGTCCATGGCTTGCAAGACCTGCTGTTGATGCTGGGGGCCAAGGAAAACAGAGTCAGCGCACTTTGGAAACAGCTGGCCCCAGGCCAGCCAAGGCCCGCCCTTACAAGCGATGCAAGAGTCTACTTGCCACCCATGGGAAAGACGGATTACAGGTAGTCCTCAATTTTACAATTGTTCACTTTTTTTTTCTTGCCTGCTATTTGTCAACTCATCAAATATTTCTATGGTCTTTTTAGGGTTGCCAACAGAAAGGTGGGCGGGGGAAGGGGTTTGAAAGAGCAGTGCAGCGGCTTGGAAATCGAAAGTGAACGCCATACATGGTTTTTCAAAGATAGTAACTAGGGGATGGAAGTTCCTGCCGCACAAATATCTAACTGGAGAGCATGATTGATGACTCCGGGCTATGGATGTGTCCCGTTGGAGGATATGAATTACGATACACCCAGAGGGGTGGGGGGGGAAACCAGGGTCAAGGGTGACAATGAATGATGTATCTCAGAGTCGGCTACACCCAGGCAGACATTTTAACTCTCAATAAATCCTTTGGAAGTTTTGGAAGTTTGGCTCGAGACTCATGATTTAATTTGGGGGTAACTGCCGGAATCCTGGCACTATTCATTCATTCATTCATTCATTTATACCTCTTGTGTGAGAAACGGGGTAATCTGGGCACAGATCGCAGTCAGCCGCTTGACAATCTCAGCCTAAAGGAAAAGAGAAAGAAGAAACCTCAACGGCTCTCTCTGCTCAAATTTTCTCTTCAAGGAAAGGAGGGAGGGAGAGAGGGAAGAAGGAATGAGGGGGAAGGAAAAAGGAGGAGGGAGAAAAGAAGAAAGAGAGGAGGAGGTAGGGAGAAAAACAGGGAAGGAGAGAGGGAGGGAGGAAAATAGGGAGGAAGGAGAAAGGAAAAAGGCAGAAAAGAGGGAGGGAGAAAAGAGGGAGGGGGAGAGAGGAGGAAGGAAGGAATGAGGGGAGGAAAATAGGGAGGAGGGGGAAAGGAAAAAGGAAGGAGGGAGGGAGGAAAACAGGGAGGGAGGGATGGAGAGAAGGAGGGAAGGAGAAAGGAAAAAGAGCAGAAAAGAAAAGAGGGAGGGAGGGAGTAAGAGAAGGAGGGAGGGAGGGAGAAAACAGGGAAGGAGAGAGGGTGAAGGAAGGAATGAGGAAGGAAAATAGGGAGGAGGGGAAAGGAAAAAGGAAGGAGGGAGGGAGGAAAACAGGGAGGGAGGGAGGGATGGAGAGAAGGAGGGAAGGAGAAAGGAAAAAGGCAGAAAAAAAAGAGGGAGGGAGGGAGTAAGAGAAGGAGGGAGGGAGGGAGAAAACAGGGAAGGAGAGAGGGGGAAGGAAGGAATGAGGGAAGGAAAATAGGGAGGAGGGGGAAAGGAAAAAGGAAGGAGGGAGGAGGGAGGGAGGAAAACAGGGAGAGAAGGAAGGAAGGAAGGAAGGAAGGAAGGAAGGAAGGAAGGAAGGAAGGAAGGAAATGGAATGGAGGGAAGTAGGGAAGTCTACAAAGTATTCCCTTCAGAAAGTCCCATTCTTTCATACGTTTTAAACAACTTGGCTGCTTTCACACAACACTACACTTAGCTTTGTGGTGTGAATGGACCAGGGGGGTTAATCCCTCTGCATGAACTCAGCCTATACATTTGCCAACCTGGCAACCAACCTGGAAGGCAAACTGCAACCTAGACCCTTGGCATCATCCCAATTAACAAAGTTACACCCACTACGCCCAACGGGGCAGCTTCTGCCTTTGCATATCCGAATCTGAATTTCCTTCCCAAACCTGCTCCTTTTCGCGATTCCCAGGAAGGCCCACCTGTTTGTGCATTTCAATATTCAGGCCATAGGACATCTCGTAATACTGAAAAAGAAGGAGAAGTGCCAGTTGGACAGGCTGTTTATCTCAAAATTCTGCAAAATCCCATGATTTGGCCACGATAAAACATTCGTTTCAGGGGTAACATTCCAAGAATCCCAGCAACCGGTTCGCTGCCCGGTGGCTGGGTGGGCGGGGCCTACTGGAACAGCCAGTTAGTTCAACTACAGGTTCGGCAAACCAGATGTAACTTTTAACATCCGGTTCGTCCGAACTGGTTTGAACTGGTAGAATCCCACCCTCTGATTAGTTTCCTCTCAGGATCGTGCCCCAATTCCTGACATTCGGTCTCTGATTGCTATGCGGCCACAGTTCCATGCAAGAAGCACATAGAAATCCCAAGCAGCCGACAATAGGTAAATACATATTATTTTAAAAAAATATAAAAAAAGAACCATTTGGGCCAGGATTTGATTATATGCCACCAAATTGGGGTTTGACCAGTGGTGGGATTCAAAATTTTTTATTACTGGTCCTGTGGGCGTGGCTTGGTGGGCGTGGCAGGGGAAGGGAAAGGTCACTGCAAAATCCCCCTTCCCTCCCCACCCCACTAACCTGCTTTCCAGCTCCATTCTCCTGTGCAGGGCAACCAAAGGAGACCCAGCCGATCAGCTGGGACTCAATGGGAGGCGGAGAATAGATGGGGTTGGCGGGGCCAGTCAGAAGTGGGATTTACCAGTTCTTTGAACTACTCAAAATTTCCAGTATCGGTTCTCCAGAATTGGTCAGGACTTGCTGAATATCACCTCTGCGTTCAACAATTTAGCAACCATGTATCGGAAGTCCTCAACTTACAACAGTTTATTTAGTGACTGTTTGAAGTAAACAGTGGCGCTGAAAAAAAGTGCCCGAATGACCGTTTTTCACACTTACGACCGTTGCAGCGTCCCCAGGGCCACATGATCAAAATTCAGATCATAGTTATGACGGTTGCCGTGTCCTGAGGCCTTTTGCGACCTTTTGCAAATTCAGTGGAGAAGCCTGATTCACTTAGCCACCTTGTTATTAACCTAACAACTTCAGCAATTCACCTAACAACATTGGCAAGAAAGTTCGTATAACGAGGCAAAACTCACTTGGCAAATGTCTCACGCAGCAAAAGACATTTTGGGCTCAATTCCAACCAACGGTCGTATGTCGGAAAAATGGTCATAAATCCCATTTTTCAGTGCCGTTGTAACTTCAAACAGTCACTAAATGAAACTGTTATACGTCAAGGATTACCTGTATTTTGTAAAGCCATTAACTTCTTGCTAAAAAAGTATTATGGTTATTATTTATATTATTACTAAGACTTACCATAACATAATGCCTCTGCATCTCTGTTTTTTCGGTTGCTAATTTCTCACATTCCAACTTCAGGCTGCAAAAAAAAAAAAGCGGGGTGGAATATGATTCAGAATTCAGAATCAGAATAAAGCTGGAAGGGACCTTGGAGGTCTTCTAGTCCAGCCCCCTGCACAATTTTTTTTCCTACCAAGTTTTTATTTTTATCTTTTACAGATATTCTCTTTTGGTGAACAATCTGGTTTCAGATTTTTACATTTCCATACAAACATGACCATAATTACATATTTATCTTTCATATCCAGTTTCTTATCATTCCATTTTCCACTTTCTGCACATTTTCACAAATATTCTTATATTTTCCAGACTTATTTTATCCATTTTCAATTCATATCTTAAGCAGAGATCCTATACCAGGGGTGTCAAACTCGATTTCATTGAGGGCTACATCAGGGTTCTGTTTGACCTTGGGGGGCTGGGGTGGGTGTGGCCATGGTGGGCGTGGCCAGCTCGACGTCACTCATGTTGGGGGCACCTGTAATGGCCAAGGGCTAAGGTGGGGCTTCCCTCAGACCCTCACTCACTCTCATTATAATCTCCTTCCTTCCCTCCTTCCTTCCTTCCTTCCTTCCCCTTTCTCTTTTTTCCTTCCCTCTTCATTCTTTCTTCTTGCTTCCCCTTTTTTCTTTTTCCTTCCTTGCTCTCTCCCCATCTTCCTTTCTTTTTCTTCATCTTTCCTTTCCCTTTCTTCTTTCCTTCTTTCCTTCTCTTTTCCTTCCCCTTTCTTCTTCCTTCCCTTCTTTCCTTTTTCCTTCCTTGCTCTCCCCCATCTTCCTTTCTTTTTCTTCATCTCTCCTCTTTCCCTTTCTTCTTTCCTTCCTTTTCTCCTTTTACTTTCTCTCTTCCTTCCCCTTTCTTCTTCTTTCCTTTCTTTCCTTCTTTTACCTTCCTTGCTCTCTCCCCATCTTCCCTTCTTTTTCTTTTGCCTTTCCTCTTTCCTTTTCTCCTTTCCTGTCCATTCTTGCCTGATCAAATGTAAAAGGTGAAACATTTCTCCTTTTGCTTTTTAGTTTGTTTGGATAGCCCTCTGTAAGTGAAAACAGAGCTCAGGGAGTGGGGGCCGCTGGCAGAGGCACTGCAGGCCGGTACTTTGCTGTTTCCAGGGTGGCCACACAAGCCAGATCTAAGGCTGGATCCCCAGGCTGGATCCGGCCCACAGACCTTGAGTTTGACACTCCCTGTCCAATACCATTTCAGACAAGGGACACGTTCACTTTTTGTTCTGCCAAACTCTCTCTTCAAAACCATCATTGCCACTTCCTCCAAACTCCTTCCCTTTTTCCATGGCTTCCTCACTCAGGGGCTGTAATGGACTCTGTGTGTGTGTGTGTGTGTGTGTGTGTGTGAATCTAAAATAAATTGATTTATTGGTTGCTTTCCTTTTCTAGGGAATGCCTTTTTTTCTTTATTTTTAAAGGAAAAGGGAAGGGAAAGCAGAAAAATGGCCCAGATTTTAGTTCACACAATGCAACTTAGCACAATGTGGTTTTCTGGTACAGCACATTGGGTAAATCCAGCCATTACTCTATAAATTGAGCTTAAATAAACCACAGCTTAGTTTAGGTTTAGTTTAGGTTTAGTTTAGGTTTAGTTTAGGTTTAGTTTAGGTTTAGTTTAGGTTTAGTTTAGGTTTAGTTTAGGTTTAGTTTAGGTTTAGTTTAGGTTAAGTTTAGTTTGTCGCTGCATCTCCTACAACGAAAATTAAATACTCTCTTCAGTGTACATTATGACTATGAAAATAAACACAAACACACATCCTTCACATTCTATACATTGAATTGAAAACCCCTGATATTGCCTTCATATTGCACTATATGGTAGAATTCAACAGAGCTACTGCCCTGGGATAGAAAATGTTCTTCAGCCTATTTGTCCTAGCTTTTATTATACGGTACCGTCTGCCAGATGGTAACGATTTTTTTAAAAAAGTGGGGGGGTGTCCAGGATGAGATGGATTTTTGAGAACGTTTTGAACTTTTTTAAGGCAGCGGGAGCTATAAAGCTCTTCCAAAGAGGGGAGAGGGCAACCCATGATCTCTGGGCAATGACGTTAACCCTCTGGAGTGCTGTCCTGTCTGCCCCTGTGCAACTGGCTTAACGTGATGTGTAAACAATTCTGCACCATGGTTGACAGGGAGGAAAAAAAGCAACCAGGGAGAAAAAGCAACAGAGAGATTTCTGAAGTTTTCAAGGCTGTGCAGTATTGTGGGATATACTGCCCCTGGGTGTGGAGGTTCGACTTAGTTATCAGAATTAAGAACATTAATCATCTTTTTTTTTTTCCCCACCTCTTCTTTTCCATACCTGTGATACTGAGCCTGGAGGAACTGGAATTCTTCCTTAATTCGGTCACAAATCTCCAACACTGAGAATTTAAAAGGCTGCCCGGACTGAAAACAGAAAGATAAGAGAGATGGAATAGCTTTTAAGGCAAGGAGAAAAATAATAATAATAATAAAATACGACTTGTGGTTATTTTGGTTGTTGCAAAAGGTGTGGTGTCCTTCAAAACCAGGTTTCCCCATAAACCATAATTACTTTACAGGTGGTCCTTGACTTAGAACCATTCATTCAGCGACTGTTCACATTTACAATGATGCTGAAAAAGTGATTCTCTTTTGTGACCTTCTGACCAGCAAAGCCAACGAGGAAGCCAGATTCGCTTTTAAAAACCGTGTTGCTAATGTAATGGTTGCTGTGGCTCCTTTATAACAATCGCAGCAAGAAATGTCATAAAAGGGGGGCAAAAACTCACTTTGCAAATGTCCAGCTAAGCCGCAGAAATTTTATGGCTCAGTTGTGGTCGTACGTGGGCTGCAACCTGTTAAGTTTGAGCAATGAGAGGCTGAACCAGAGCATGAGTGCAACAGTACTTTATTTTACAAATAAAGGGCTGACCGTGCTTGCCAAGCCTGGAACTGGCTCGCAGCAATCAGCAACCAGTTGGACCCCGCAGCCTGCTTTTATAGCTGGCTGCTGGGGAGAACCAACCAATGGGAATGGGGGAATATCGCCCACACAAAGTGAGTGGACCTGAGTGAGAACTCCTTGAGTCCTCAGGACATAACACCTCTTCCCCCCAGATGCGAACACGCATAGTCCTTGAGGTAGACGGGGGGTTTGTGTTGGTGCCCGGAGCGGCGCAACTCGGGAACATTGTCTGTCTGTTCGGTATCAGTCTGTGACGGTTGAGCCGGCATAGTGTCGCCAACACTCTCTCTGGACTGGGCATCCTCGGAAACCACCGGGTTGGTTACTGGGGTCGAGCTCTCATGGGTTGGATCAGGTTGGTCAACTCTCTGGGCGCTGTTGTCCGAGTTTGGGCTGACCGGAACGACCGCTGGCGCAGACTGGTCGCTGGGTGCGGTGTGGCTGGGCGGCGGATGAGACGGTTCCCCTTCGACTGGAGACTCTGGATTCTTGTTTGCGAGGTTGCTGAGGCGCCTTCTGAGTTGGTCTATGTGTCTCCTCCAGACGCGACCATCCTCCAGCCTGACTCTATACGATCTCGGCCCGGTGACGGCGATGACCTCGCCCGGAATCCAAAGTGGGTCCCCAGCGAAATTCCTTGCGAATATCGGCTCCTGTAACATAAAATGTCTAACCCCGAAGTGGAAGCGAGGGGAGAGTCAGGGCAGTATTGTGGGTGCAGTCTATCTAATACAGTCCTCAGGCGCCGGCCCATCAGAAGTTCCGCTGGGGACTTATTGGTGACTGCACAGGGGGTTGAGTGCTGGCTCATCAGGAACCGTGAGAGTTTGTGGTGCCAGTCATCTCTGCCAAACCTAGCGAGGGCCTCTTTGGTGGTCCTGACGGCCCTTTCAGCCAACCCATTACTCGCAGGGTGAAATGGGGCTGTGAAAATGTGGCGAATGCCTAGGTTGGCTTCAAAACGGCTGAATTCTACTGATGCGAACTGTGGGCCATTATCGGAGACCAAGGAGTCGGGTAGTCCATGTGTAACGAACAGGCGCGTTAACACATTGGTGATTGCTAGTGTGGTGGTCGTGGATAGCTGTGCCACGTCTATCCATTTGGAATAAGCGTCCACGACCACTAGGAACATCTTTCCATGCACGGGCCGGCCAGATCGATATGGATTCTAGACCAAGGGCGCTGGCGCTCTCCCATCTGGTAGGGGTGGCGATGGGGGAGCAGGACGGGATTCCTGGCAAATGCTGCAGGAACTTACCCAATTGACAATGTCCTCGTCTAGACCCGGCCACCACACGTAGCTGCGTGCTAATGCCTTCATTCTCACAATGCCGGGGTGTCCCTCGTGCAACGCCTCCAGGACTCGGGTACGCAGCGAGGTCGGAATGACCACTCGAGTGCCCCACAGTAGACAACCCTGCAAACTGGACAGCTCCTGCATGCGAGTCTTAAAGGGTGCGAATTTGTTATCAACGTTGCCTCCCGGCCACCCCCTCCTCACCCAGTCGAGCACCTGGGCGAGCGTTTGGTCTGCCTTGGTTTTGGCGGCGATGTCAAGGGCGGTGATGGGCAGGTCCAACTGGGTGATTTCGAAAATGGCATTGACAGGAGCTGGGTCTTCAGCCGGAGCGGGTAAGGGGCAGCGACTGAGAGCGTCAGCGTGGGATAGAGTTTTGCCCGGGCGGTGGATAAGTTTGTATGAGTAGGCCGCTAGGAAAAGTGTCCACCTTGTCATCCTAGGGGAGAGGACTTGAGGTGTTTGTTTGTCGCCGGCCAGTAGGCCCAGGAGGGGCTTATGGTCGGTGACCAGTTCAAGAAGTGGCCAAAAGGAATTCGTGAAACTTTTTCACGGCTGCAACAGCTGCTAGGGCTTCCTTGTCTATTTGGCTGTAATTTCGCTCCGTGGCCGAGAGCGTCCTGGAGAAAAAGGCGATGGGGGCCTCGGCGCCATTGGCGAGTCGGTGACTAAGGACCGCCCCAATTCCAAAAGGGGATGCGTCTGCTGCCAGTACTAAAGGAAGGTTGGGGTCGAATTGGATGAGCACTGCCTCTGACGTAAGTAGTGATTTGACGGCGTTAAACGCTTGGTCTTCTTTGTGCCCCCAGTGCCACGGTGACTTTTTGTCTAGTAATCTGTGTAGGGGTTCGGCTACTGAGGCTTTATGGGGCAAGAAGGATGCATAAAAGTTTAGGAGCCCCAAGAAAGCTTGTAGCTCCGTTTTGGAGGTCGGTGTGGGAGCTTCGTGGATCGCCCTAACCTTGGACTCCAGGGGGTGAATGCCAGAGGCGTCAATTTTATAACCCAGAAAGTCCACCTGTCTAGTGGCAATGGCGCATTTTTCTTTTTTTTAACTTGAGGCCATGCTGTCTGAACCTCTCTAACACTGCTCGCACTCTCTGGAAGAGTTGGGGTCTGTCCCTGGCCGAGACCAAGATGTTGTCGAAGTAGGGTACTACACCAGGGAGGCCCTGTAAAATCCGCTCCATGAGGGACTGAAAAATACCCGGGGCAACACTTACGCCAAATTGGAGACGCTTGCATCAGAAGGCACCCCTGTGAGTGATGATGGTCTGAAGTTCCGCTGTTTGGTTATCAACAGGGAACTGTTGATATGCTTGAGACATGTCCAATTTAGCAAAAATACTGCCCGGTTCGAAAGTGTGCAATAAATGCTGAATGACGGGCACAGGGTAGGCGCTAACTTGTAAATATTTATTGATTGTTGTCTTGTAGTCCGAGCAAATTCTCAGGCTACCATCTTTTTTGAGGGGTGTGACAATGGGCGTCTCCCACTTGGCGAAATCTGTTGGCTCAATGACCCCTTGTTTTAGTAGTTTATCCAATTCAGCGTCTAGTTTTGGTCGAATAGCAAATGGAACTCTACGTGGTTTTAATCTGATTGGGACTGCCTGGGGGTCAACGATGAATGAGATGGGGGTTCCATTATAACACCCCAGCTCCTCGCTGAACACATCTGCGTAGTCAGCGAATAAGGAGTCAGTGTCTGAGGTTGAGACAGCATGGACTCCTGTTAACCCTAGGCCGAGGTGGGGAAACCAATCGAGCCCCAATAAGGTGGGTAGATTGCCGTTAACTACCACTAGAGGTAGGTGGCCTTTAAAAGCTCTAAAACTGACAAAGAACTTGCCTCTGCCGATCACGGGAATGGCCTTCCCCTGGTAGTCCTTCAGACCGAACTGGCATCTCTGAAGCCGGGTAGTAGATAGGCTGGGGTGGAGTCTCTTGAGGGTGTTCCACGAGATTATTGAGAGCGCTGACCCTGTGTCAACCTCCATGAGGCACAGTTTACCTTCTAGGGAAACGGAGAGAGAAATTTTACTAACAGTGTGGCAAGTACGCCTGGCAAGGCGGTGCGTGCGACAGTTTAATACTTGCCTCTGTGGTCCCGAGTGCGAGGACGGGGGTCTGTGTGCAGCGCTTTGGGGGGCTTGGCAGACTCTCGCAATGTGCCCCCTCTTATGGCAGTTGTTGCAAACGGCTCCTTTAAACTTGCAGGTGGCCCTTTGATGTGATCCCCCACAGGCTAGGCACAGTGTGATGTGCTTGGGTGGACCGGTGTATTCTTGTTTGGCCCCTACCTGCGACCGTCTGTCATTGGTGAGGCGGTGGACATCGTTCTCATCGTTGTGGGTTTCCTCCGCTTCCACCTCTTCGGAATGGACTGGGAACGATGCTAGCTTGGCACTTGGGCCCTGAATTTCGGTGGCTGAGTTCGTTGCTAGCTCGGCTGCTAGGGCCTCCTCTACCGCTTGCGCGAGGTTGAGGTCTTTTTTAGCTAGCAGGCGCCTCTGTAGGTTGAGATCCTTGACCCCACAAACTAATTGATCGAGGAGCATGTCCTCCAGGTATGTTCCAAACCCGCAGTGCAGGGCTGCTGTTCTGAGGGCGGCCATATATTGATTGATGGTCTCCTTACTTGATTGCTTCCTCATACGGAACGTGAACCTCCTGGCGATTTGTGAAGGCCTGGGAGCGTAGTGGTTAGTGAGGATCTCAAGCAACTCGGACCACGGGCGTTTTTCAATTCTCTCGGCGCTACGAGTGCTGCGGCGGTATGTAAGCGGTGGCTCCGCAGTAGATTAGGAAATAGGATTTTTCCGATGCTCTCCCGCATCCGCCAGGCCGACCGCATCGATGTAATGATTGAAACGGTTCTTATACGATTCCCACTTCTCTTCGTCTGGTTTAAACGTCGGGAATACTGGGTTGGAACTCATGGTGCTGGAACGGCTGGGCTACCTGCGGAAAAAAATCTCTCTGGGACTACGAGCGCTCGTGAGTTACTAGTGATATCAGCTCTGGAGAGGTTTTTTTGCTACCCTCTCTTTCTCTCTCTGGGTTACCACGTTGGCTGCTAGCCGTTGGAGGTGTCTTGATTCGCGCCAAAAAAGTGGGCGTTAGTGACTCTCTACAGCGCTGTGCTGTGATTCCTACTGGCTCGAAATTCAAATGACACCCGTTTGAATTTTGCGCCAAATGCAGAGCGGCTGCGGCTCGCAGCGCTTCACTTTCCCCGTAGCGGGGCTAACAAGCGGCTACAGACGCTTCTAACTTTTTGAATCAGACCGCTTTCTCTGGCTGCGGATCTGCGTTTGCTCTTTTTGATCGCTCGTTTTGTTGGCTGACCGCTCTCTCTGGCTGCGGATCAGCGTTTCCCTTATCGCCAGCCGATCGCTCTCTCTGGGCTGCGGATCGGTGGCTAGTGACTCAGCGGTTGCAAGGTGCATCTGGTAGCCATCCCATCCTCGTCGCCAGTGTTAAGTTTGAGCAATGAGAGGCTGAACCAGAGCATGAGTGCAACAGTACTTTATTTTACAAATAAAGGGCTGACCGTGCTTGCCAAGCCTGGAACTGGCTCGCAGCAATCAGCAACCAGTTGGACCCCGCAGCCTGCTTTTATAGCTGGCTGCTGGGGAGAACCAACCAATGGGAATGGGGGAATATCGCCCACACAAAGTGAGTGGACCTGAGTGAGAACTCCTTGAGTCCTCAGGACATAACACAACCGGTTTGCAATGGTTTGGGCGAACCGGATGTTAATTTTACATCTGATTCACAGAACCGGTAGATGCAATGACTGGCTGGCCCTGCCCCTCCCCGCCCCTCCCAGGAGTCTCAATGCGGCCTCTTCTGGATCCCAGGTTAAATACAGGGCCTGTGTGGAGGCTCAAGAAGTGCAAAAAACGGGGCTCCCAGATGCTCCAGAAGGCCGGAAACAGGCCCGTTTCTGGTCTCCAGAGGGCCTCCAGAGCCCGGGGAGGGGGGAAACAGGACTCCGAGGGCCTCCGGAAAGCTGGAAACAGGCCCATTTCCGGCCTCTGGAAGGCCTCCAGAGCCTGGGGAGAGGAGAAATGGGGCTCCAGGAGGCTCTAGAATGCCAGAAACAGGCCCGTTTCCGGCCTCCGGAGGGCCTCCAGAGCCTGGGGAGGGGAGAAATGGGGCTCCAGGAGGCTCTAGAATGCCAGAAATAGGCCCATTTCCGGCCTCCAGAGGGCCTCCAGAGCCTGGGGAGAGGAGAAATGGGGCTCCGGGAGGCTCTAGAATGCCAGAAACAGGCCCATTTCCGGCCTCCGGGGGCCTCCAGAGCCTGAGGAGGGGAGAAATGGGGCTCCGGGAGGCTCTAGAATGCCAGAAACAGGCCCATTTCCGGCCTCAGGGGGCCTCCAGAGCCTGGGGAGGGGAGAAATGGGGCTCCAGGAGGCTCCAGAATGCCAGAAACAGGCCCATTTCCGGCCTCCGGGGGCCTCCAGAGCCTGGGGAGGGGAGAAATGGGGCTCCAGGAGGCTCCAGAATGCCAGAAATAGGCCCATTTCCAGCCTCCAGAGGGCATAAGGAGCCTGGGGAGGGGAGAAATGGGGCTCCCGGAGGCTCTAGAATGCCAGAAACAGGCCCATTTCCGGCCTCCGGAGGGCCTCCAGAGCCTGGGGAGAGGAGAAATGGGGCTCCAGGAGGCTCTAGAATGCCAGAAACAGGCCCATTTCCAGCCTCCGGAGGGCCTCCAGAGCCTGGGGAGGGGAGAAATGGGGCTCCCGGAGGCTCTAGAATGCCAGAAACAGGCCCATTTCCGGCCTCCGGAGGGCCTCCAGAGCCTGGGGAGAGGAGAAATGGGGCTCCAGGAGGCTCCAGAATGCCAGAAATAGGCCCATTTCCAGCCTCCAGAGGGCATAAGGAGCCTGGGGAGGGAAGAAACGGACCTCCCGGAGACTCAAGGAAAGCCTCCAGGTCCTGGAGAGGAGGGAAACTAAGTTCTCAGAGGCTGCAGAAGGCCGGAGAGCCTTTGGAGCCCCAGGAGGCCGTTTCTGCCCTCCTTGAGGCTCGAGGAAACCTCTGTAGCTCGGGAAGGGTGAAAATACCCCTCCAGACATGGTGCAGGAGGCTGACTAGGCCACGACCACCATGGCCACGACCACCCAGCAACCGGGCAGAGAACCGGTTGCTAAATTTTTTGAAGCCCACCCCGCCCATAATGGATTGAAGCGATAACAACGCTGAACGTTAGGAAAACACATCCTGTCCGTTTGGATTCCTGCCATCAAACGAGGGGTGAAGCTCGATGACTTCAAGCACCCTTTCTGGATCTGGAGCATTAGAATGATTTAAAAAAAAAAAAAATTCTCCTTTTTCGGAGGTGCCCTCAGCTGCAGTGAGAAGAGCACGTAGAAGGTACCAGGCAACTATAGGCAGGAAATGAAAAGAGCCACTGTGACTTTATGAACTGCAGCTGCTTATAAAATGATTGCGGCTGACAGGAATGGCTGTAACCTAAAATTAAGGGAGGTAAAAATCTTTTAAAGGGTTTTTTTTTTTTTTTCCATCCTGGCTTGCAAGCAGCTTCCAGGCTGGTTTTAAATCCTCCTGGAAAAGGGAGAGATAAAAGACACCCCGTGCAACGCATTTAAAAACAGTGTTTTTCAAACTTGGCAACTTTAAGACGGGTGGGACTTCAACTCCCAGAATTCCCCAGCCAGCCGTGCAGAGTGGGATTTTACTCACCATACAGAACTGGGCAAAAAGCCACATTTTTACACTTTTTCAGCCAAAAAAAATGAAAACTTCTAATAAAAACACAATGATGCTCTCTGAAAACAGCTGGTTTTGGGATGGGGCAGAAACGCTATTTTTCAAGGAGACTCCTGTTGTTATTCTAGAAAAGTCCCTGCTCTGAGTAGCTTCCACCCAACCAGGATGCATTCCTCGGGGATCTGGCCAGCAAGTATCCTGCTAGTATACCCCAAACCCCCCAATCTGGTCTAGAGGTGAAAGAGTTGGTCTAAAAACCTGAAATCATCTGGGTGACTTTGTTTTAATCACCAGGAGACTGGGAGCTCTAGTTCCGACTTAGGCACAACAGCCAGTTGGGTGACTTTGGGCCAATCACCAGGAAACTGGGAGTTCTAGTTCTGTCTTAGGCATGAAATGAAACTACATAACCCAAAAGGCATTAAGAGTCATTAACCTAATCCTACGTAGCTTTTTCTCTGGTAATATCACGCTACTAACTAGGGCATACAAAACATTTGCTAGACCAATACTTGAATACAGCTCATCAGTCTGGAACCCGCATTACATATCTGATATTAATACAGAGAAGAGTTCTGAGAAAGTCCAGAAATATTTCATAAGAAGAGTTCTCCAACTCCTCTACTCGTTGCAGAATACCTTATGCCACCAGACTTGAAATTCTAGACCTAGGAAAACTAGACCTATGCCGCCTTCGGTCCGATCTAAGTATAGTATATAAAATTATATATTGCAATGTCCTACCTGTCAATGAATACTTCAGCTTCAACCATAACAACACAAGAGCACACAATAGATACAAACTCAAGGTTAACCACACCAAATTCGATTGCAGGAAATACGACTTCAGTAACAGAATGGTCAATGTCTGGAATACTCTACCTGACTCTGTGATTTTTTTCCCCCAAACCTCAAAAACTTTAACCTTAGACTGTCTACTATTGACCTCACCCCTTTCCTAAGAGATTTGTAGGGGGCATGCATAAGTGTACCAACGTGCCAGAGGTGGTATATTCAGCAAGTTCTGACCAGATCTGGAGAAACAGCAGCGGAAATTTGGAGTAGTTTGGAGAACCAGCAAATACCCCCTCTGACTGGAGATTTTACAGTATCCTTCACCTGCCAGGCCCACCAAGAACCGGTAGTAAAAAAAAAAAATTTGAATCCCACCACTGTGATGTGCCTACCGTCCCTGTCCTATTGTTTCTTTTTATTTTTCTTATATGTATCCGTTTCATGTATTCATAATTATGTTTGTACTTATACCTGTAATCTTATAATCGCTTGAACAAATAAACAAATAAACAAATGAACAAATCCAGCTGAGTGGTTTGGGGCGAATCACCAGGAGACTGGGAGTTCTAGTCCTGCTTTAGGCACAAAAGCTGACTTGGCAACTTTGAGCCAGTCCCTCTCTCTCACCCCAACCACCTTAACATGGATGCTATTGTGGGAAAAATAGGAGGAGAAAATACAGATAGTCCTCGACTTACGACCACAATTGAGTCCCAAACTTCTGTTGTTAAATGAATTCACTTAACAACAGAACTTTGGGACTCAATTGTGGTCGTAAGTCGAGGACTATCTGCCCCATTTTACGATCTTTGTTGCCTGGATTGTTAAGTGAACCACTGCGGTAAATAAGATAATAACCCCGGTTGTTAAGTGAATCTGGCTTCCCCATTGATTTTGCTTGCCAGATGGTCGCAAAAGGGGATCGCGTGACGCCGGGACACAGTAACTATCATAAATAGGAGCATGGGGATGCTTCATGGGGATGACCATGGGGATGCTTGGAAGGTGGTAAGTATGAAAATCGGTCATAAGTCACTTTTTTTCAGTGCTGTTGTAACTTTGAACAATCACTCAACGAACGATTGTAAGTCAAGGCCTCCCTGAATTATATGTTTGTTTGCCTTTTGGAATTATTTATAAAAATCAAGAAATTTTTAAAAAATCATATAAATAAAAATTAAATAAAAATTGATTCTGCTTTCACTGAGGCTGGCTGTTGTGGCCTTGCTTGAGATCACGGTCAGCCGAGCGTCCAACAAGGCCACCGCACCGTATGCAACCAACCCAAATGCTACTTAGCTTCCAGGTCTGTGTCATGCAAATCCAGACTAATTGAAAAACACTGTGGTTAAATTAATTGTCGGTAAGGGACTTGTGCAAACGCCACGATATATCTCTCTCTCTCTTCCTCTCTTAATTCTGGAGCTAATGATTCGGTAGTCAGGGGTTACCTTTAAAGACCGAAATTTGCATCTTGTTTGCAAATTTCTCCCAGCTGAAGGGCCAGGCCTAGGGCTACATTCACACAATAGTCTAGGCAAGACTATTGTATTATATATTGTGTGTGTCTGTGTGTCTGTGTGTGTGTATATGTGTATATATATGTATGTGTAGATAGATAGATAGATATAGATAATTAGATAGATAGATAGATAGATAGATAGATAGATAGATAGATAGATAGATAGATAGATAGATAGATTATATATTGTATTATTATACCTGCGGTCTGATCTAAGCATAATTCACAAAATTGTCTGCTACAACGTTTTGCCTGTCAACAACTTCTTCAGTTCAACCACAATCATACACGGGCAAAAAACTGATAGAAACTAATGGTAAACCGCTCCAAACTCATTTGCAGAAAATGCGACTTCAATAACAGAGTGGTCAACCCCTGGAACGTCCTACCGGACTCCGTTGTTACAGCCTCAACCCCACACAGTTTCAACCTCAAACTGTCTACCCTGGACCTCACCCAGTTCCTAAGAGATCCTTAAAGGGGGAGTGCATAACTGCACCAGCGTGTCTACGATTCCTGTCTTACGGTCCCCATTTATCTGTATTTACTTCCTTTGTTCCTGTTTATGTTCATACTTATGCTTGTTATCTTGTACAATCGGTCAGTCCTAGAGGAGATCAACCCTGACTGCTCTTTAGAAGGCTAGATCCTGAAGATGAAACTCAAATACTTTGGCCACCTCATGAGAAAGAAGGACTCACTGGAGAAGATCCTAATGCTGGGAAAGACTGAGAGCAAAAGAAGAAGAGGATGGCAGAGAATGAGGTGGCTGGAGGGAGTCACTGAAGCAGTCGGCGTGAGTTTAAATGGACTCCGGAGTATGGTAGAGGACAGGAAGTGTCATGCCCCTGTTGGAATCTGATTTGGAGGGGGAGGCTGAGCAGCTGACAGGGAGTGGGAGTGTGACTCCGTTGGGTGTGGAAGAAACTGGGGAAGGACAAAGTCCGGCTGGACAGAGCAGGAGAGAGGCAGAGCAAGGGAGAGGGAATTCAGAGGGAAACCCAAGCCCAACCCCTCTTCATCTTAGGACATGCAGAAAGGAATGGAGAAGGGAGCAACGTGAGTTGCACGGCTTACCGGGGAGGAAAGGGCCCTGATTCCCTTCATTAGCTGCAGCTGGGAACACAGTGTTTAAATAGAAAAGCTGAGCACAGCAACTTGTTGGAAACAAATTGTGAGTTATTTGTTATTGTCGAGGCTTATCTGGGATCCTGGTGTCTTCACAACTGTGTGTGTTTTGTTGGCCTTTCAAGTCTGCAATTTCCCCATCCTGCCCTGTCAAGTTAATTGCTGCCGCATGGTTTGTGTGGATTTTTATTTACAGTTTGTATGTACTTTGTTTTCAGACTGAATTTCCTCCACTTAAAGACTGTTCTTGGGAGAGTTTTTTCTCCAGCTGAAGGTAACCTGGACATTGGGGGAAAAGTTGGAGGCATTAAAGGGACTCTTCTTACTTATGTGACTGTGTTGCCTTTGTGCCACACCCTGGGTCATCACAGGAAGGCCTGGAGGAACGTTGTTCATGGAGTCGTGATCAGTGGTGGCATTCAAATTTTTTTACTACCAGTTCTGTGGGTGTGGCTTAGTGGGCGTGGCTTGGTGGAAGGGGAAGGATACTGCAAAATTCCCATTCCCTCCCCATCCCACTAACCTGCTTTCCAGCTCCGTTCTCCTGTGCAGGACAACAAAAGGAGATGCAGCCAATCAGGTGGGACTCGGGAGGCAGCGAATAAATGGGGCCGGGGCCAGTCAGAGGTGGGATTTGCCAGTTCTCTGAACTACTCAAAATGTCAGCTACTGGTTCTCCAGAACTGGTCAGAACCAGCTGAATACCATCTCTGGCCTGGAGGAACGTTGCCCATGGGGTCGCGATGGGTCAGACATAACTTTGCAACTAACAGCATGTTTGACAAACAAACGAACAAATAAATAAGGTGAAAACAACACTTGTGGGAATTCAAATTAGCCAATTACTTCCTGAGTCCCAGCGATCAGCTACAACAAATGTAATAAAGTAAATGAGCTGAACCTGTTGTGTGAATGATGTTTCCTGCTTCTTTAAGGCAGGTTAAAAAAGAAGGCACTCACCGGGGTGTGTTTGCCCCATAAATAACCTAATTATGCAGTACAGGTAATCCTTAACTTACAACAGTTCATTTAGTGACCGTTCCAAGTCACAATGGCACTGAAAAAAAAAAACTTAAAATCGCTTTTCACACTTACGACCATTGCAGCCTCCCCCTGGTCACGTGATTTACATTCAGGTGCTTGGCCACTGACTCACATTTACGACAGTTGCAGCTTCCGGGGGGGGAGGTCACGCAATCCCCTTTTACGACTTCCTGACAAGCAAAGTCAATGGGGAAACCAGATTCACTTAACAACCGTGTTACTCATTTAGCAACAGCAGTGATTCACTTAACCACTATGGCAAGAAAAGTCGTAAGATGGGGCAAAACTCACTTAAACAATTTTTTTCACTTAGCAACATCAATTTTGGGCTCAATTGTGGTCATATGTTGAACACTTCAGTTTTAGGGTTTACAAGGACTCCTACACCAAGCAGGCTAAGTTCACACAACCTTCTCAAACTTCCTGCCCCCCATACACATATCCACAATTAACCTAGTTAACTATTGTTACTTATTTTATACTGAACTGGGCTCTGTCAATGCATCCGTTAGGTCCTCCCTTGACCTGGGTTGATGTGTTGTGTGATGACCTGGGGCGTGGCACAAAGGCAGCCCAGCCAGAGAATAAGTAGGGGTCCCTTTATTAGCTCCAACTTTGCCCCAATGTCTCGGTTACCTTCCAGTCTGGAGAAAAACTCTCCCAGGAACCTGCAACAGCCTTTGGCTACAGATATTCCAATCCAAAATGGTGTAAACAGAAAATATTAAACTATAAATTCAACAAGGCAAGATAGGATAATAAATCCGGCAGAACAAGATAAGGAGTTCCAGAAGTGAAGTAACATGGCAGTAAATCAAACCAGTTGGGAGGATGCCAGAACCTCAGATAACAGCAGCCAAAACTAAGTGAACTCAGCATTTGTTCCCGACAACGACCCCTCCCATCTGCCTCTCCTTTAAACTCCCTTCCCAGGTGTGTCTTGTGAAGGGAATCAGGGCCCTTTCCTCCCTCGTAAGCCATGCAACCCACGTTGCTCTCTTCTCCGTTCTTCCCTGCGTGCCCTAGGATGAAGAGGGGGTGGGCCTGGGTCTTCCTCTAAACCCCCTCTCCCTTATTCTACCTCTTCTCTGCTCTGCCCAGCCGGACTTTGCTCTTCCCCAGTTTCCTTCACAGCCAATGGAGCTACTCTCCTGTTTGTCTTCCTCCTCGGATTCAGACTCCAACAGGGGGTGGGGCATGACATCCTTCCAATAAGTGGAAGGATCGCCTTCCTTCCATCCAATCCAAGATCTGGGCTTGTCAGTGCAGACAGATCTGAACTCAGTACCCATGAAAACAGAAATGGCCACTCTGGTCAAACAGGATGGGGGCTTTTTCCATCCTTCAAAATTGGTTGGCTCTTTTTCCTTTTAAAAAATATGGTTTTGTAGCCTCTCCCCACTGGAACAGGGGGGTTGGATTTGGGTTCAAATACACAAAGAAATACAGAAGGACTTGCAATTAATCATAAAGGATTAATTACTCAGCTGAAAAGAAAACACTGAACTTTTAAGAAGAGGCAAGAAAAAAATCCTGGCTCCGATTCTTGCCAGATTTCAGAGTCCCAAGTTTTTTCCGCGCTTAGCTTGAAATCCATTTCTGGCAGATAAATTCATTTTGACTTGCAAATGCAGGTAGTCCTCGACTTACGACCACAACAGGGCCCAAAGTTTCTGTGGATAAGTGAGACATTTGTTGACTTTTGCCCCGTCGTACGACCTTTCTTGCCGCCGTTGTTAAGTGAATCACTGCAGCTGATGAGTTCGTGGTGAAGAAGGAGGATGCGTGGCAAGGCGGCCAGCCAGATCGCTGCTCCCATTCACCAGAGCTCAGGGAAAGGCTGCGCGCAGAGCCAGTTTCGGGCCTCCGTGGTGAAGCAGAGGACCGTCTGGCCGGCAGCCATCTTGAATCGACGGGCAGTGTCAGCCCGTTTCTCCAGCCACTCCGGCGCCCCGTAAAGAGGACCAGAGATGGGCCATCAGCCTCTACTAGCTGCTGGATCCTGACACCTGTGAAGTTGAGATGCTTAGATCCGGTGGAGGACCTGGTCCCCTTCTCCGAAGTAGACCAGGCCCCACAGGCCTCAAGGCCAAGCCTGGTCTAGGTTTTAGGCCCTATTAGGCCCCAATGGGCTTGAGTCCCAGCAGGATGCGTTAAAACGCCCCGCTGAAGTAACACAGGGCTGAAGAAGAGTGGCTGGAGCAACGGGGACAAGGAAAGGTAATTCCCCATTTTGATTCCTGTGCTTCTCCTCCTTCCATAGGCTTAAAAACGGTCGTGAAGTGAATCTGGTTTTTCCCCTGCGGACTTGGCTTGTCAGGAGGTCGCAAAAGTGGATCAAGTGACACACACCCCGGAACACGGCGACCGTCATAAAGATGAGTCCGTGGCCAAGCGGCTGAATTTTGATCCCGTGACCGTGGGGATGCTAAAACGGTCGTTAGTGTGGAAAATGCTCCTAAGTCTCTTTTTTTTTTTTTCAGCTAAACGAACTTGGTGTAAGTGTAGTGTATTTTAAACACTTTAATTTTGGGAAAACCAGCTGCTGTGAGTAAGCAAGCAGAGACCTGGGGGGGCCAACCCAACACTTTGAATCCTACCCCCTTCCCAAGCCTAAACTTCATAGCAGTTAAGTATGAGAAGGATCTCGGAGTCCTAGTGGACAACCATTTAAATATGAGCCAGCCGTGTGGCAGCAGCTGCCAAAAAAGCCAACACAGTTCTAGGCTGCATAAACAGAGGGATAGAATCACATGAAGTGTTAATACCACTTTATAAGGCCTGGGTAAGGCCACACTTGGAATCCTGCATTCAGTTTTGGTCTCCGCGATGTAAAAAAGATGTTGAGACTCTAGAAAGAGCGCAGAGAAGAGCAACGAAGAGGATTAGGGGACTGGAGGCTAAAACGTATGAGGAACTGGATGCTGGTACTGGGTATGTCTAGTTTGATGAAAAGAAGGACTAGGGGAGACATGATAGCAGTCTTCTAGTATCTCAGGGGCTGCCCCAAAGAAGAGGGAGTCAAGCTATTCTCCAAAGCCCCTGAAGGTTGGACAAGAAGAAGAAATGGATGGAAGTTAATGCACGCAGGTTTGGTCGCCACAATATATATATAAAAAAAGATGTTTAGACTCTAGAAAGAGTGCAGAGAAGAGCAAGAAAGATGATTAGGGGACTGGAGGCTAAAACATATGAAAAACGGTTGTAGGAACTGGGTAGGTCTAGTTTAATGAAAAGAAGAAACTAGGGGAGACATGATAGAAGTGTTCCAGTATTTGAGGGGCTGCCCCGAAGAAAAGGGGGTTCAAATTATTTTCCAAAGCACCAGAAGTCAGGACAAAGAAACAATAAGGATGGAAACTGATCAAGGAGAGAAGCAACCTAGAACTAAGGAGAAATTTCCCGACTAAGAGAACAATAATCACAATTGCCTCTAGAAGGTGTGAATGCTCCAACACTGGAAGTTTCTAAGAAGAGATTGGATAACCATTTGTCTGAAGCGGTGTAGGGTTTTCTGCCTAAGCAGGGGGGTGGAATAGAAGACCTCCAAGGTCCCTTCCACCTGGGTTATTCTGTAATTCTGTTATTTCTACATCCCTGCACCCCTTTCTCCATCCAGTTTTGCGAGACCCCCCCAAAAAAAAAGTCCCATTCCCACAACCCCCTTCAAGATACAACCCCTCCAAGCTCCATCCAAGCAACTCAAACCCCTCACCCCAACCAAGGTGGAATACTTACGGCATGCCGTCCTTGAGAATACATCCTGGGGGACACGGCCCCCCCCACCCCAAAGAAATTGGGGGGTGGGCGGTCGGGCGGGAGCGCTCCTTCAGCCTTTCAGATTGCAGCAAGGTTTCCGTGTCATGCCTTATTTATTTGAAAAATAAAAGCAAAACGAGGGAGAAAGAAAGAAAGAAGGAAAGAAAGAAAAGAGGAAGGGGAATATTTTTTTAAAAAAGAATTCTACGTGAGCAGAGAAAAAAGAGAAGTATTTGCACACGCGGGTCAAAGGAGAAGCGTGTTAAATACCAGCTGAAGGGGCGGGGGGGCGTCTCTCTCTCTCTCTTTCCCCCCTCCCCACCGCCCATATCTTAAAGAGCACTTAGCAAGGAAGGAAAGAGGAGGGGAAGCTTTAAAAAGGAAGGGGAGAAATTTGTTCCGAGGGTGCAAGGAAGCGGGGTGTGTGTGTGTGTGTGTGTGTGTGTTATGAGGGCGTGCGGGGGTGTGCGCGCGCGGGTGTGCAAACACTGGAGGTCGGTGCCAAATCTGATCGCGGTCCTGTGCGGGAAGCGCTGCCGATTGACAAGCCGACCGGGGGGGGGGGGCGGGGGAGGGAGAAAATCTCGCGCACGGAAGGTTTAAGGTGGATCCCGGCCGGCCCTCCCCTCCTCTCGCAGAAGCCGTCGACCGGAACGGCTCCGCGGAGTCGTCTGAAACGCGAAAAACGAAAAGCTGGGGTAGGATAGATAGGAATAAGAATTAGAACTAGAATAAGAATGAAAGTAGAATAGAATTAGAGTAGAATAGAATTAGAATTAGAATAAAGTAGAATAAGAACAAGAACTAGAGTAGAATAGAATTAGAATTAGAGTAGGGTAGAATAGAATAGAATAAGAATAAGCATTAGAGTAGAGTAGAATAGAGTAGAGTAAAAGAGTAGAGTAGAGTAGAATTAGAATTGAATAAGAATAAGAATTAGAGTAGAACAGAATGGAAATAAAATTAGAATAAGAATAAGAATAAGGAGTGGAATAGAATAGAATAAGAATTAGTGTAGAACAGAATAGAAATAAAATTAGAATAAGAATAAGAATAAGGAGTGGAATAGAATAGAATAAGAATTAGTGTAGAACAGAAAAGAAATAAAATTAGAATAAGAATAAGGAGTGGAATAGAATAGAATAGAATAGAATAGAATAGAATAGAATAGAATAGAATAAGAATTAGTGTAGAACAGAATAGAAATAAAATTAGAATAAGAATAAGAATAAGGAGTGGACTAGAATAGAATAAGAATTAGAGTAGAACAGAATAGAAATAAAATTAGAATAAGAATAAGAATAAGGAGTGGAATAGAATAGAATAGAATAGAATAGAATAGAATAGAATAGAATAAGAATTAGTGTAGAACAGAAAAGAAATAAAATAAGAATAAGAATAAAGAGTGGAATAGAATAGAATAAGATGTAGAGTAGAATAGAATAAGAATAAGAATTAGAGTAGAGTAGTAGAATAGAATAGAATTCTTATTTAGAATTCTACTCTACTTTGAGTAGTGTAGAAAAGAATAGAACAGAATAAGAATAAGAATTAGAGTATAGTAAGAATAGAGTAGAATAGAATTAGAATTAGAATAAGAATAAGGAGTAGAATAAAATATAATAGGAATAAACATAGACATAGATGAGTTGGAAGGGACCTTGGAGGTCTTCTAGTCTAACCCCTGCTCAGGCAGGAAACCCTTTACCATTTCAGACAAGTGGTTATCCAAGCTCTTAAAAACTTCCAGTGTTGACCTGGATGACTGTGAATCTCAACAGACTTTGAGCGACACAATTTGGGATGAACACCCTTTGAATGGGGTGGGAGTAAGAACGGATTTCCAGAGGAAAAATTGCAGACTGCAGGAACCAGGAGCACCACTCAGGTCACCCTAAGGACACAGATAAACCTCCAAGGGGCCTCAATGACTTTCTAAAAGAATGCCAACAGCCAGCTGTGTCTAACAAGGAGTATAAATCCTTGCATTCGCCACTATCCTGTCAGAGCTGAAGAAGCTTCTTGGATGAGAAGCAAAACGTCTTCGAAAGAAGAAGCAAGAAACTCCAGTTGTCTCTTGAAAAAAATCACCTTTGGGACAACCCTGCCTTAAGATGACTGAGAATCTCTAGAGACTTCCAGTGTTGGAACACCCACAACTTCTAAACGAAACTCTAGACCTAGAAAGCCTAGAACAACGACGCCTTCAATCCAATCTAAGTATAGTACATAAAATCATACACTGCAATGTCCTTCCTGTCAATGAATAGTTCAGCTTCAACCATAACAATACAAGAGCACACAATAGATACAAACTCAAGGTTAACCGCACCAAACTTGATTGCAGGAAATACGACTTCAGCAACAATGTCTGGAATACTCTACCTGACTCTGTGGTTTCTTCCCCAAACCCCAAAAACTTTAATTTTAGACTGTCTACTATTGACCTCACCCCTTTCCTAAGAGGTCTGTAGGGGGTGTGCATAAGCGCTGTCCCTGTTGTATTGTTTCTTTTATTTTTCTTATATGTACCCATTTCATGTATTCATAACTATGTTTATTCTTATACCTATTATCTTGTAAGCAATTGACAAATAAAACTAAATAAATAAAAGAAATAAATAAACTTCTGGAAGCAAGTTGTTCCACTGATTAATTGTTCTCACTGTCAGGAAATTCCTCCTTAGTTCTAAGTTGCTTCTCTCCTTGATGAGTTTCCATCCGTTGCTTCTTGTCCTGCCTTCAGGGGCTCTGGAGAATAATTTGACCCCTTCCTCTCTGTGACAGCCCCTCAAATATTGGAAGATTACCGTCCTGTCACCCCTAGTCCTTTTTTTCATTAAATGAGACATCCCCAATTCCAGCAACCGTTCTTCCTATGTTTTAGCCTCCAGTCCCTTAATCATCTTTGTGGATCTTCTCTGCAGACTTTCTAGAGTCTCAATTTTTTTTTAATGCAAGCCAGGTATGGGCTCTCGGGCACGCAGGGCTGAGTGGAGTAGTGGTTAGAGCTGGAGCAGCAGGAGACACCCCCCCCCTCCAAGTGACCATCTCTGGGAAGGACCATCAATGGCTTTGAAGGAGGGCCGGGCAGATCTGCATTCGAAACCTGCTCCCATGCTCTGAATTATCCTCAAGGAAAGGCTTTTGACTTTTGGACCCCACTTTCAGGATAAGCCCTGCCAAGAAGCACCACGTACAGGTAGTCCTCAACTTACAACCATTCCTTCGGTGACCATTCAAAGTTACAACGGTTACAAAGGGGAAAAATGACTTATGGCTGTTTTTCACGCTTATGTTGACTTAGGTTGGACTCAGCCTTTCGTCCTTCTGAGGTGGGTAAAATGAAGACCCAGATTGTTGGGGGCAACTATGCTGACTCTGTAAAAACCGCTTAGAAAGGGCTGAAAAGCCCTGTGAAGCGGTACATAAATCTTAAGCGCTAAGTGGAAAGAGAGAGAGGAAGGAAGGAAGGAAGGAAGGAAGGAAGGAAGGAAGGAAGGAAGGAAGGAAGGAAGGAAGGAAGGACTGTGGTGACACAGTGGTGAGAATACAATATTACAGAGTGACTCTGCCCAATGAGTTCGATCCTATCTGGCTCAGGGTTGACTTCCATCCTTCCTTCCAAGGTGGATAAAATGAAGACCGAGATTGTTGGGAGGGGCCAGAGGCTGACTCTGCAAACAGCTTAGAGATGGCTGTACCTCCAGATTCTCAATGCAACCCCTCCCCATCTGAATTTCTGACTGAGGAAATGTGGCATGGGCTACGCCAAGCCATTGTTTGGCCTCCTGCCAACCTGTGACTGGAAATGTCAGGTATGTCAGCTTGGGGGGCGGGATACAGGTAAGCCCTCAACTTATGACCACAATTGGGACCAGCTGTCCATTGCTAAGCAAGGCAGCTGTTAAAGAAGCGGCACCTGATTTTACGACCTTTTTGCCCCTGTTGTTAAAACGAGTTAAGCCAATCCACTTTAATCATTGACTTCGCTTGTTGGGAGTGGCTGGGAAGGTCACAACTTCGGGATCACGTGACTAATTTGCACAACCAAGCACTCAAATTTTGCTCACGTGATTACCAGTGCACGCATAAGGACTGGTCATAAGTCATTTTTTTTCCAGTGCTGTGGTAATTGTGGATAGTCACCAAATGAGTGAAGTCAATGGTGGGATTTACATTTTTTTACTACAGATTCTGTGGGTGTGGCTGGGTGGGTGTGGCATGGCTTGGTGAGCCTGGCTTGGTGGGCGTGGCAGGGGAAGGATACTGTAAAATCTCCATTCCCTCCCCACTCCTGGGGGGAAGTTAACTGCAAAATCCCCCTTCCCTCCCCACCCCACTAACCTGCTTTCCAGCTCTGTTCTCCTGTGCAGGGCAACCAAAGAAGACCCAGCTGATCAGCTGGGACTCAGGAGGCGGAGAATAGATGGGGGCGGGGCCAGTCATAGGTGGGATTTGCGGGTTCTCTGAACTACTCAAAATTTCCGCTACCGGTTCTCCAGAGCTGGTCAGAACCTGCTAAATACCACCTCTGGATAAGTAGTACTTGGCTCAATAGTAGTAACTGTGAGTGGGATCTTGGAGTCCTAGAGGACAGTCACTTAAATATGAGTCAGCCATGTGCTGCAGCCACCAAAAAAGCCAATATAGTCCTATCATAGGCTGCATTAACAGTGGTATAGAATCAAGATCACGTCTTAACACTGCTTTATAATCCCTTGGTAAGGCCACACTTGGAATAATGCATCCAGTTTTGGTTGCCAGGATGTAAAAAAAAGATGTTGAGACACTAGAAAGAGTGCAGAGAAGAGCAACAAAGATGCTCTTCTGGAGGCTAAAACATTTAAAGAACGGTTGCTGGAACTGGGCATGTCTAGTTTGATGAAAAGAAGGACTAGGGGAGACATGATAGCAGTCTTCCAATATTTGAGGGGCTGCCCCAAAGAAGAGGGGGTCAAGCTATTCTCCAAAGCACTTTGAAGGCAGGACAAGAAGCAATGGATGGAAACTGATCAAGAAGAGAAGCAACTTGGAATTAAGGAGAAACTTCCTAAAAGCTAAAACAATCAGTGGAACAACTTGCCTCCAGAAGCTGTGAATGCTCCAACACTGGACATTTTAAAGAAGAGATGATATAAGGTTTCCTGAGCAGGGGGTTGGGCTACATGACCTCCAGGGTCCTCTCCAACTCTGTTATTCTGTTATTATTCTGTGTTAAGAATGCCACTGCTGCGACCATTAGGCCTTAATTCCCACCGGCTTTAGGGCTGGCATTGCACTCATTTTCAAGCCTGTGTTTTCTGACATTTTTCTGTATTATGTGATTTTAAATAGCTGCCACATTCTTTTTAATGAATTGCATTTGGGTGATAATTTTAATGCACCCAGAGGGGAAGAAGCATTTTAAAGTAAAATCAGGGTTGTACTACACAACATACTAAATTGAATGCCAAGATAATTGTGCCATTCTCTCCTTTTTGGCTGACAAGCTTCTTTTCAAATGTAGGTTTTTCAAATCATAGATTCGGGGCCACTGTTCCGGTTCTGATGTTATTTTTATTTTTTTTAGCAAAGTTTAATTCCAATTCTCATAGAATAACATGGAGGAGGGGACTAAAATTCAGGATCTAGAGTCCTTCTGGCTTTAAAATCGATTCCCCACCCCCCCCCCATTCATCTTTAATCCATGTTTGGTGTTTCTTAATGCACATTCACGCCTGGACTTGGTTTTGCCAGCTGTCCAGGGAAACCGGAAACTTTGAGGATTTAATAAGCAAATTAATATTCAACTGTTAATACAAATCCCCCATAAGGCCGTGTTTCACAACCTCAGGGACTTTAAAATGGGTGGACTTCAACTCCCAGAATTCCGCAGCTACTTCAGCGGTTTCAATTGCACAGCACATTTGGTTGTGGTTGAGTAAGTGCGCAAGGCTGTTTTTCCACCATGGGAGGAAGAGGATGCATTGGAAATGGGCGGAGCAAAACCCAATATTGTGGAGGGTGGGAGGCGATTCCTTTCTCATTGCCCCAAAAATTGGAAGAGGGGAGGGGAGAAGCGAGATAGATTCCACCGAGAGTGGAATAGCTCTTTGCAAAGCACACTGCTGGCATAGATACAGGAAGTGCTTGACTTATGGCCATTTAAGGACGGTTGGAATTTATGATGGCACTGAGAAGACTGTTCCAATACCTGAGGGGCTGCCACAAAGAAGAGAGAGTCAATCTATTTTTTGGGTTTGGCTAGTCTAAAAAGAAGAGTTGGGGTGGCATGATAGCAGTATTCCAGTTTTTGACAGGCTGCCACAAAGAAGAGGGAGTCAAATTAATTCTCCAAAGCCCCTGAAGGCAGGACAAGAAGCAATGGATGGGAAATAATCAAGGAGAGAAGCAACCTAGAACTAAGGAGACATTTCCTGACTGAAAATTATTAATCAGTGGAACAGCTTGCCACCAGAAGTTCTGTTCTGACCCACGCCCTTTTCCCACAAATCAAACACAATCCAAAAGGAACAAAAACTTTGTAATGCTTTTACAAAATAATTAGCTGTGATAAGCACAAGCCTTGCCAAACTGTGCAAGGCTTGCCAAAAAATAACAGACAAGAAATAATTTGCAAAATAAGAATCTTCAAATACAAACTCAGGATACTGGAATGTCCACGAGGCTGTAGTTTCAAAACGTCTTTGCCTTCTGCAAAGATCCTTCACAGCTGGCTTTGATCTTCTTGAGGGAAGGGCCATTACCTTGCAGTCTTACTCCCAAGTCGCCCATGCTATTGTAACTGCTCTTTCCTATGAGCAATCCTGTGCACACGCACACTTGGCACAGGCTCCTCGGGAACCTCCTCATCACTGCTGCCAGCCCCCTAAACTGAACCTCTGAAGGCAGCAGTCCACACCCCTAATGATGCTTGCTCCTCATCTGAGTCCTCACCCACCTCAGCTTTCTGCACCTGCTGCCGGCTAACTACAACAAGTTGTGGGTGTTCCATCACTGGAGGCTTTTAAGAAGATATTGGAAAGCCATTTGTCTGAAATGGTATAGGGTGTTCCTGCCTGAGCAGGGGGTTGGACTAGAAGACCTTCAAGGTCCCTTCCAACTCTGCTAATTGTGTTATTCTGTTATCTGGGGTTAACTCTGTTATTCTGTATTCTGGAACGTGATTTACAGTCCATCCTCAAAGTTATGACCATCAGACCATCCACCCTTGTGATTGCTTGGCAGCTGGCTTGCATTTACAACATTCACAGCATCCTGTGGTCACAGGATTGCAGTTGTGGGTCTAACCACACTTGGCCAAATAAATAAAGTATGGCAGCATATAACGTGTTTGTGACCTTCCTAACGGACTTCTAATGAGCCCAATCAGTGGGGAAAGCTGGATTCACTTAATGACTGCAGTCGGTAGTTCTCAACTTGTGGTCCATTGCAAGGGGTCCACGAAGGCTTGACTAGGATTTAAATCTTGAGTTAAGTCTTGGTGGTCTGTGGCCATGATCTGTGGCCACAAAAGATATTTAAAGAGAGTCTGTGGTGAAGAAATGTTTGAGAACCACTGACTGCAGTCATTCCTGACCATGATTATAAATGCTTGGGTTTCCCCACTTGATGACAAGTTTAATGACTTAGCATTCAACAACTCAAATCTAATTGTGGGAATAAGTCAAGCCCTAGCTAAAGTAGCTATGCTAGAAATGTATTTTTTTTTAAAAAAACTGAAAAGAAGGAAATTGGGATTAAAATCTGGCAAAAGGTCAGTTTAAAAGGAGCAGCGGTAGCACTTTTTCCAACTCTCAAATTTTATTAAAAGGCATAACCTTTTGTGAGCTGCAGTTTATCATATTTAATAAAATGCGTGAGTTGAAAAAAAAAGAACAATAATTAAATGGCCGGTGCCTAAATTGGATAAACAAATAAATTAAGTTAAAAAGTGCTACCCAAATCCGGATTTTTGCTTATCCCGGAGGAACACAACTCACCTCTTTCCATGCTTAATTCAAAAGTGACTTTAAAAAAAAACAAAATCCCTGTGGGTAAAACCACTTCTTCCTTGATCTTGATAAGTTAGGCAGGTCAAACTTGGCTAGTCCTTGGACAGAAAAAAAGCCTAAGAAGCTCAGAGATGTAGGCTAGACTGGGGGATCATGATTGGACTACTGGGGCTGAGCTTAAATGGAGGGAGTCAAGCTAAGCTAAAAGCTAACCCGAATTAGATCTGGTTTGGCCACAAAGCAATCTCACACTATAGGTCCGTGATGACGAACCTATGGCATGCGGGCCACAGGTGGCACACAGAGCCATTTGTGTGGGCAAGCAAGCCCCAGCCAAATTTACCTGCGCTGCACATGTGCGCATCTCCCAGATCATTTTCGGCCTGTTTGAGGCCTTTTTCGGCCTCCCAAAGGTTGGAAGCCTCTGCAGCCTCAAGAGGCCGAAAAACAGGCCTTCCGGAAATACCCAAAGTGCCTGTTTTCAGCCTCTGGAGAGCCTCTGGAGCCCAGGGGAGGCCATTCTCACCTTCCTGGGGGCTGGAGGGAAGCCTCTGCAGCCTGTGGAGGCTGAAAATTCGGCCCGTTTCGGCACTTCCGGTATTTCCGGAAAGCCTGTTTTTCAGCCTTTTGAGACTACAGAGGCTTCTCTCGAACTTCTGGGAGGCTGAAAAAGCCCTCAAACTGGTGGAAAATGAGCTGGGAGGTGCGCATGGGGGGGGCAGGGCACACTGCACTGTGGGTGCTGGCGCGCGCACATTTTTGGCACACCACAACAAAAAGGTTCACCATCACTGGTATAGGTAGTCCTTGAGTTAGGAGCACAACTGGGTACACATTTTCCATTGCTAAGCAAGGTTGAGTGAATCATGCGTTTACAACCTTATGGGTGGTTCCAAAATGTGATAAATACAATAAATTAATAAGGTATTTGTTGCTCTAGCACGCTAAATTGATAATCCTCAATTTAGGATCTACATAAAAATATATCCTCCAGAACAAATTACTATACTAAAAAAAAGAAAACCCAAACGTGGAAGTTATTTCATAAAAACGCCTCATTCAAATGACATCTCAAGATTAAACCAACCTACTGTTAAATGTGTCTACTTTGGTTAATGTGGTTAATGGAATCACTGCAGTTGTTAAGTGAATCGTGCAGTCATTAAACAAATCCCAATCCCCCTCATTGACTTTTTTTTGTCGGAAGCCAGCTGGGAAGGTCACAAACACCGGTCCCAGGATGCGGCAGCGGTTGTGAATACATGTGCGCAAATTGCAATCATGTGACTATATGGGGGTGCAACAAGGGTCGTAAGTGTGAGAACCGGTCGTAAGTCACTTTTTTTTTCTGTTGCAACTTTGGTTGCTAAATGAATGGTTGCAAGTCAAGGATTACTTGCACATTGGAAACTCAAAAACCTAGAATAGTGGCAACTCACACCTCTCATGTTGATAAAAGAAAAACCCACAGAAAATTGACCAGGAGAATTCAAGCTCAATTTGAAGTCTGTAGAGATTCTCAGCCATCCAAATCATGGTTGTCCTGGATGGTTTCAACTGTTTTCTTTTTTCTTTTGAAGACATTTTGCTTCTCCTCCAAGAAGCTTCTTCAGTTCTGACTGAATGGTGGGGAACTGAAAGATTTATACTCCTTGCAGACAGCTGGACATTTGCATCCTTTTATAGAGTCGTTGAGGCCACCTGGAGGTTTCTGTGTTCTCAGGGTCACCTGTGTAGTGCAAATGGTTCCTGTAGTATATTTTTTCCTCTGGAAATCCGTTCATACTTCCACACCATTGGAAAGGTGTTCATTCCCAAATTCTAGAGTTAAAAGTCTGTAGAGATTCTCCGTCATCCATCCAGGTCACGGTTGCCCCAAAGGTGCATTTTCAGGAGGCAACCGGACTTTCTTGCTTTTTTCTTTGAAGACGTTTCAGTTCTCATCCAAATTTTTTTTTCTTTGCAAAAGTAGCTCACCTCTTTAGAGTGCAATTATTAAACACCTCTGAGGCCTTATTTCAGCTTTGGCTCCTGCAGGTGCTGCACAGGTGTTTTGCATTCTTCAAGGAAGGAATTTGAGTGAGAAAGGAACAATAATCACTACTTCTAAAGAATCCTTGGTGGTCCCCAAACTTTCAGGGTCTGTTTAAACACTACAGGTAGTCCTCAACCTACAATCACAGGTGGGGCCAAGACTTCCATTACTAAGCAATATGGCGATTGAGTCTTGCAGGATCTTACAATCTTCTTTTTTTTAACCGCAGTTCTTAAATGAATCACTACAGTTGTGAAATGAAGACGGCTTCCTCCATTGACTTTGCTTGTGAGAAGCTCCCTGTAAAAGTTGCAAATGACAAGTCACAAGACCTCAAGATGTTGCAACCGTCGTAAATACTCACCGGTGAGTCAAATTTTGACCGCATGCCCTTGACTTGAAAACACAAGTTGTCATTTCTGCATTGTTCAATAGATAAAAGACTCAGGAGAGAATTACAGATAGACCACCCCAACAATTGGATTTGGAATTGCCATTAACAGAATAACAAGGTTGGAAGGGGCCTTGGAGGTCTTCTAATCCAACCCCCCCAGCTCAAGCAAGAGACCCTTATACCCAGGGTTGTCCAACTGAATTTCATTGAGGGCCACATCAGGGTTATGTTTGACTTTGGGGGAACATGGCCAGCTCAATGTCACACGGGTTGGGGTGGAGCTACGATGGCCCAAGCGCTTTGCCAGCAAAAACCTCCGTTTTTGCTGGCAGGGGGTTGCTGGAGGCTGTTGCAGCCTAAAACAGAGCTTGGGAGGGCCACACGTGGCTCTCACGAGCTCCGTTTTCACCAGCAGAGTCATGATGGGCCGGTCCTTTGCTGTCTCCAGGGCAGCCCCACGGGCCAGATCTCAGCATCTAAGTTTATACCGGGTATCAGCAACCTGCGGCTCTGGAGCTGCATGCGGCTCTTTGGGCCCTCTGCTGTGGCTCCCTGTTGGGTGATCCTACCACTGGCTGGCCCCATCCTTCACCCTCCCCTCCCAGTCACTCCTCGCCTGGCCTGAGAAGGTAAAACACAAAGAACAGAAATGAGAGGGAAGGAGAGAGGAGGACAGAGAGACAGAAAGAGAAAGAGAAAGAGAAAGAGAGAGAGAGAGAGAGAGAGAGAGAGAGACACCCATTTCCCACAGAAAACACCGGGAGCCACAAAATCTGGGTCGGCATTTAGTGTGTGTGTGTGTGTGTGTGTGTGTGTGTGTGTGTGTGTGTGTGTCATGTGACAGGGTGGGAGTGGCATTGAGTTGGCCGCGCCCACCCAGGTTTTGTGGCTCTGTGTGTTTTCTTTGCTGTGGGAAACGGGTCCAAATGGCTCTTTTGAGTGTTTAAGGTTGCAGACCCCTGCCCTATCCCATTTCAGACACGTGACTGTCCAGGCTCTCCTTAAAAGCCTCCAGTATTGGAGCACCCACCACTTCTGAAGGCAACTGGTTCCGCTGGTTAATTGTTCTCTGTTAGGAAGTTTCTCTTAGTTCTAGGTTGGATCTCTCCTTGATTTAGTTTCCATCCGTTGCTAGGCAGGGCAGTTAACGGAGTTAACTGATTTTATGACCGGATTTTGCCATGGTGGTTAAGTGAATCAGTGCAGTCATTTAGCAAATCCAGCTTCTCCACTGACTTCTCTGATTAGAAGATGGCTGGGAAGGCTAAAATGGCCATCAAAGGGACCCTGAGATACTGCAAGCTATAAATACCTGGTAGTTGCAAAGCACCTGAATTGTGATCACATGACTGTGTGCAGTCATGTGACTGTTATCAGTGTGAGGAGTAGTGATTAGTCATTTTTTTCAGTGCTATTGTAACTTTGAATGGCCACTAAACTAACCATTGTAAGTCAAGGACTACTGGACTGAAAATCCGGGGTTTGCAATTTGCTACCTTAGCATGCCACCATAATTGCATCAATCTAACTGATGATAGGGTTGTGCCACTCCAGAAACTATGGTCTATTTAATAAACCATGGTTAGACACAACCTGACTGATCATCGCTCATCCCTCAAGGAAGGTCCTTGGCTCCTAGCACCTTGGGGAGGAACAAAGAAATTAAAATTAAAAGAATCTCCCCTTGTCTGAAACATCAAAAAAAAAAAAAAAAAGCTTCCAGCTTCATTGCATTAAATTTGTTTCTTAAAAAAAAACCCAAAACCCAAACCGCAAATACATATTTAACACCAGCACAACGCCAATCATGAGCATTCGGTCCACCTTAAATTGCTTTTCCGAGCCTTGGCTACTACGAGCCTCAGCGGATTGGCTGAGCCAAGGTAGGCAACCGACCAATCCGCCAAATCGGATCCCACACGGGTCTATGACGTCCAAGGCGGGGGATGGCTAATCAGGGGGAAGCGGCCTAGAAGCTTTGGAGGCCTTAGCGGCCCGGGGAAGGGAGGGGCTCGGCAAGAGCTTCCCCAGCAGAATTGTGGGTAGCGTAGTTTTGGCCTGTAGAGGAAAATGTGTTTTTTCCTCTGTTGGTCTTGTCACTGGAACAAATTTTCCCACTAGGATAAATTTGCTCAGGGAGGAAAACCAGCATTTAATTGCAAGTACTTCAACTCCCAGAATTCCCCAGCCAGCATTGTGTCTGTCTATCTGTCACTACCGGTATCTCTCTCTCCCTCTCTCCTCCCGCCCCTCTCTATATAATATCAGTATCTGTCACTATATCTATCTCACTATATCATATTTATATCTATCTGTCATTATCTATATCATATCTATATCATTATCTTTCTCTATCTCTCTATCTGCCACTATCTCTCTTACATCATTTCTTTCTCTATATATACATATATAAATATATCGATGGATGCATCCATCCATCCAATCTACCTGTAGTCCTCAACTTACAACCACAATTGAACTCAACGTTTCCATTGCTAACCAAGACAATTGTTAAGTGAGCTTTTTTCCCATTTTATGACCTTCCTTGCCACTGTTGTTAAGCGAATCACTGCAGTTGTTAAGTTAGTAACACGGTTGTTAAGTGAATCTGGCTTCCCCATTGACTTTGTCACAAAACGTGATCCCATGACCCTGGGACACCGCAACTTATAAATACTGTGCATGCCAGTTGCCAAGCATCTGGATTTTGATCACGTGACCATGGGGAGGCTGCAATGGCCATAAGTGTGAAAAACGGCCATAAGTCACTTTTTCAGTGCTTTGTGTAACTTTGAATGGTCACTAAATGAATCCAGTCACTAAATGCAAGTCAAGGAGTACTTGTGCTGTTTTAATCGTCTTAAATTTTGGAATTTCCAAATCTGCTTCCAAATCAGGAACTTGTCGCTGGTCAGTTGGCTTTCTTGGTCGGAAGGATGGCCAACTAAACCCAGGTTGGCGGCTTCCTACACTCCCTAGGCAGGAATAAACTGGGGTTTGAGCCGAGAATCCCCCCCCCGCAAGGTGTTTGGTTCATGCTGGGTTTGCTTGTGTCCTCACTTGAGCAGCATATACAGGTAATTCTCAATTTACAACAGTTCATTTAGTGACTGTTCAAAGTTAAAAAGGCACTTTAAAAAAGTGACATGATCATTTTTCACACTTACGACCAAGCAATCAATGGGAAAGTCAGATTCACTTAACAACCGTGTTACTAACAGTTGCAGTGACTCACTTATTGACTGTGGCAAGAAAGGTTGTAAAATGGGGCAAACAAAATTCACTTGTTTCGCTTAGCAACATAAACTCGGGGCTCGGTTGCGGTTGCAAATCCAGGATTACCTGTGTACTAAAATTGGGTTTTGAGGTTGCGTCTTTTTGGCAAAGCAACCAATTGCCCCCAAAGACAGATTAACAGAATTGGAAGGGACCTTGTAGGTCATCTAGTCCAACCCCCCGCCCAAGCAGGAGACCCTAGACCATTTCTGACAAATGGCAGCCCGGTCTCTTCTTGAAAGCCTCCGGGGATGAAGCTCCCACAACTTCTGAGGGCAACTTCTGTTCCATGGGTTGATTGTTCTCACTTCAGGAAATGTCTTCTTCTATTATAGAGGAGGAGTCTTCAAACTTGACAGCTTTAAGACTTGTGGACTTCAACTCCCAGAATTCCTCCTCCAGTCGTGTTAGCTCAGGAATTCTGGGAGTTGAAGTCCACAAGTCTTAAACTTGCCAAGTTTGAAGAGCCTTGTTACAGACAAAAGGCATGCTCTTCTAAATCTAAATAGGAGATGGAACCCCCTTTTTGTGATGAACCTCCCCCCATCACAAAAAGCGGGTTCCAGCTCCTATTAGATACCGTGGATTTAGCAGGAGGCGATTCCCCGAAAATGGAGGGGTTGTTATGGAGATGAAAGAACAGAACGAGCAAACTGCTGTGGAGAAGAACTACGTTCCCCACAAGCCCTTGCGCGGCCGGAGCAGTTGCTCCCGCCTTTCTTCTCCCGCCGCCCCCCCGTCCTCCTCCTCTCCTCCTCCTCCCCGCACTCCGCCCTGTCAATCAAAGTAACGTGGGCTCCCAAGCCTGCTCGCTCCTGATTGGCCGCTGGCTCTAATTGCAACCCATTGATCTCACCCAGGCGAGGTTCTCCTGTTGGCCATCAATCAAGCATTAGCGGGGAAAGGAGGGGGGGGAGGGAAGATGAGGGGGAGCAGACGGGCTGCCGATCAAAAGCCGGCGCTCTCCAGGGCTGCTCTCCAGAAAAACCCTGCTTTTGGCTTCGTTTCGCCCTGGCCTGAAAAGCCCAGAAGCAGACGCCGCTATTTGCAAAAGGCCGCCGGGGAAGCTGCAAAGCAGCGCCCGCGCGATTAGCGTGCCTCTGAGCATGGGCAGAGGGGAGGGCCGCTCTCCCGGGTAGGGCCCACACAGGCTTTGCTGGCTGCCAGCCCGAAAGCGAAAGGGAAGGACTCCGGGGAGGGAGAGAGGGAGGGCGCTGTGTGTGTGTTCACAGGACATCTAAACCCGGGTTAAGGAAACGGGGAGGGCTGGGTTCCCCTGGGAGGTTGCAACTTGCACTTTCCAATGGAGGAAAGCAAGAGGGAGATCGGGTGGATTGCCACATAGGAATCAGGATCCGGGTCAATTCAGTATTTTTTCAGCTTTTGCTGTCTGAAAGCGGGTGTGTGGAGTTCAACTCCCAGGATTCCCCAGCCAGCATTAGTGGACTTCAACTCCCAGAATTCCCCAGCCAGCATTAGTGGAGTTCAACTCCCAGGATTCCCCAGCCAGCATTAGTGGAGTTCAACTCCCAGGATTCCCCTGCCAGCATCAATGGACTTCAACTCCCAGGATTCCCCTGCCAGCATTAGTGGACTTTAATTCCCAGGATTCCCCTGCCAGCATCAGTGGACTTCAACTCCCAGGATTCCCCTGCCAGCATTAGTGGAGTTCAACTCCCAGAATTCCCCAGCCAGCATTAGTGGACTTCAACTTCCCAGGATTCCCCAGCCAGCATTAGTGGACTTCAACTCCCAGAATTCCCCTGCCAGGATTAGTAGACTTCAACTCCCACAGTACTGGGGTTTGAAATTCACACATTTTCCAGTTGCCAGAGTTGCGAAAAAACTAGAGCAGGCGTCCCCATTGCAGCCTGTTCAGAAATGAGCTGTGGAAGTCACCACTGAGCATGCGTGTGTGTGTGTGCAGTTCCACTTGTGCAAGCAGAGGGCGAGTGCATGCGTGTGCTTGTTGCTCGTGCAAATGGAGCTCTGTGTGTGTGTGTGTCTGTGCTGTGCATAACTGTTCCCCCTCCTTCCTTTCCGCCCCCAGGAAACGTTGGGGATATAGTACTAGTAGTCCTTGGCTTACAACCATTTGTTTAGCGACGGTTTGAAGTTACAACTGCACTGAAAAAAGGGATTTATAGCCAGTCCTGCTTAGGACTCTGGCAGGATTCCAATGGTGCCATAATCAAAACTTCAGCCCCGCCATTAAAATTGGCTAAAACGTACCCAGATCTTTTCCCTTTATGTTGGAAGTGTAATAAGGAAAATGGAACATATTATCATTTATGATGGAATTGCAAAGAAGCCCAAATGTTTTGGCAGAAAATCCTGAAATGGTTCAAAGAGATGTGTAAAATTAAAATAGAATATAGACCCGATTTTTTCTTGTTAGGAATTAATGTGGGAAAATACAACAAAGGTATTATATATCTAATAATCCATATAATCACAGCTGCAAGATTAGCTCATGCCCAACAGTGGAAATGTAAGGAAACTCCAGGTGAAATAAAAATAATTAGGAAAATTTGGTTATGCGCAACAATGGATAAATTAACAAAAGAATTAAAAAATAAGGATGAATCTGATTATTACAAAATATGGGACAAGTTTTATCACTGGTTGGAAAAAAGGATCAAGAAACTAAGAAATGATTAAGGTTTATGTATATATTATATACTATGCATATAGAATGTAAATTTGTACTATTTTTTTTATATGACTTAGCGATGTAAGACAACCATGACGGTTAGCATGATTGCACCATGTTCATTGTTTTTTTTAAATGTTTTTTTGTGTGTGTATGTTTAATAAATATTTTTTTTAAAAAAAACTTCAGCCCTTTGCAATTTTGATTTGTTTAAGAACTGTGGTCAAAAAAGAGAAAAATTGGGTGCAACTCAATAGCTGCTCGTCTCAGCAAAATGAATTCCGATCCCAATTTTGGTCCTACTACGTTAAGGACCGCCTGTAGGGCGAAGAGAAAAAAATTACATGAATGAAGTAAATTGTGGTGTAATTAACTGTAGGCTTGTGAACAGAGCCGCTGGGTGTATTTGCATAATCCAGAGAGGCAAGTCGTATTTCAGAAATGTACAGGTAGATTTCGACATACAGCAGTTCATGATTCTTGACGAATGTTATCTTTTCTTTTATGTACCCTGAGAGCATTTGCACCAAAGACAAATTCCTTGTGTGTCCAGTCACACTTGGCCAAAAAGAATTCTATTCTATTCTATTTTCTATTCTATTTTCTATTCTATTCTATTTTCTATTCTATTCTAATCTTTATCCCATCTATTCTATTCTATTCTAATTTTTATCCATCCTATTCTATTCTATTCTATTCTATTCTATTCTATTCTTATCTAATCTTTATCCCATCTGTTCTATTCTATTCTATTCTATTCCTATTCTATTCTATTCTAATCTTTATCCCTTCTATTCTATTCTATTTTCTACTCTATTCTAATCTTTATCCCATCTATTCTATTCTATTTTATTCTATTCTAATTTTTATCTATTCTATTCTATTCTATTCTATTCTATTCTATTCTATTCTATTCTATTCTATTCTTTATCCCATCTATTCTATTCTATTCTATTCTATTTTCTATTCTAATCTTTATCCCATCTATTCTATTCTATTCTAATTTCTATTCTATTCTATTCTATTCTGATCTTTATCCCATCTATTCTACTCTACTCTACTCTACTCTACTCTACTCTACTCTACTCTACTCTACTCTTTCTATTCTAATCTTTATCCCATCCTATTCTATTCTATTCTATATTCTATTCTATATTCTATATATTTAGTTTGACCCTCCTCCTCTCTGTGGCAGCCCCTCAAATATTGGAAGACTGCTTTCTGTCTCCCTTGGTTCTTCTCTTTACTAGACTAGCCAGGCCCAGTTTATCGTATGTTTTAGCTTCCAGTCTCCTCATCATCCTGGTTGCTCTTCTCTGTACTTTTTCTAGAGTCTCAACATCTTTTTTATAATGTGATTTATAATATAATTTATAAATACAACTGGATGCAGTACTCTAGGTAAGGCTTTATAGAGTGGTATTAGTACTTCCCTTGATCTTGATTGTATCTCTATGTTAATACAATTTAGGATTACATTGGCTGTTTTGGCTGCTACTGCACATGGCTGGCTCCTATTTAGCTGGTTGTCCACTAAGACTCCAAGATCCCTCTCACAATTACTGCTATTGAGCCTGGTTTCACCCAGTCTATATGTGTCCTTTAAGCCTGGCGGGCTTCAGCTCCCAGAATTCTCCAGCCGGCTTTGCTGGGAGTTGAAGTCTGCCAGGCTTAAAGTTGCCAAGGTTGGAGACCCCTCGTCCAGGTGGAGGCCGCACAAGATGCTTGGTTGAAAACGGGGGTTGCCTTAGTGTAATTGTGTGAAGGAGAACAACCGTTGCTGCTCCCTTGCAGGCTGGAAAGATGCACACACACACACACAAACACACACCCCTCTCCTTAAAAGCCAGTTGTCTGCATACTCCAAAGCAGCTGCATGGGCTAAATATTTCATAGCTCGTGTTTCCTCCTAATCTTTTATTAATTCTGTTAGTTGCGGTTGCCAAAGCTGGCAGCTTGCGTGGGAGGGGAGTGTGGGGGGAAAAAAAGAAAGAAAACTTGCTTCCCCCAAACCTCCCACTCCCACTCCCTGGCTCTGTGGATCTGGGTCTCTCGAGGTGTGGACTTCAACTCCCAGAATTCCCCAGGCAGCTGAGGAAAATGGCACAGTTCGCCTCTTAGGGATGAGGGCTGTGCACTTCAAAGCTGGAGTAGATGACAAGGAAAGCCCTTCCCCCTCCCCACACCCAGATATTAGCTTCTCACCCCTTTCATATTTGCATGTTTCATCTGCACCATTGTCCCCAAGGACTACAGGAAATCCTCGACTTGCAACCATTAAAGCGAGTGACTGCGGTTGTTAAGCAAATCGTGTGGTCATTAAACAAATCTACTTTCATTGACGTTGCATGCTGGAAGGTGATTGGGGAGGTCGCAAACGGCAATCATGGGACCCTGGAATGTTGCCACCGACACAAATATATAGGTCTCCTGCTTGTGCGGAGCGGAGTTGGACTAGATGACCTACAAGGTCCCTTCCAACTCTGTTAATCTGTTAAGTGCATGTCAGTTGCCAAACACCTGGATTTTGATTTTTGCAGTGTGAGAGGCTATTACAATGGTCATAAGTGTGGGGACCAGCCATTTTTTTTCAGCGTAGCTGGAATTTCGAATGGCCAACAAACGAATGGAGGTAATTTGAGGACTAACTGTAGAGATTTGTCTCCGTTTTCATTCTTATTAGGGACTAGAACCTTGTATTCATTACCATAGACGCTAGGAATATCAAAGCATGCTATCTTCTGGTTGTAAGGAACTTTTGACAGGAAGGTGAATGAGGTTGACGTTGCACAAGAATCTGGGTTAAATGGAGGCTGGCTAGCGCGTGGCTTATTTAATGCTAGTCCTCAATTTATGACATATTGAGTCCAACATTTCTGTTGCTAAATGCAGGGGTAGGATTCTACCAGTTCGCACCTATTCGCTAGAACTGGTTGTTAACTTTCTAAGCAGTTTGGAGAACTGGTTGTTAGAAGGAATTACTGGCCTAATCCTGTAAGGAAGGCAGGAAGGAAACATTCTGGTGTTGCTTATAGAAACTGCCCCTCGGTTAACCCTTATTACATTCTTGGCAGGACTAGACTTCCTGTCTCAGGAACTTCTCTGGAGTTTTTTCCCCCTCCTTTGCTGGTACTTTGCTTGTGTGGGGTGACCATTCAAAGTTACAATGGCACTGAAAAAAGTGACTTATGACCATTTTTCACACTTACGACTGTTGCAGCATTCCCACAGTCATGAGAGACAAGGCAAGGAGATGCGTGCCTCAATGTGAGTGATGTTGAATTGGCCACGCCCAGACAATAACATGACCACCAAGCCACACCCACCAACTAAGCCACGCCCACAGAACCAGTTGTTAAAAAATTTGAATCACACCCCTGGCTAAGTGAGACAGTTATTAAGTGAGTTTTGGGCCATTTTACGACCTTTCTTGCCACACTTGTTAATTGGATCACTGCAGTTGTTAAGTTAGCAACACGGTCATTAAGTGAACCCATTGACTTTATTTGTCAGGTCACAAAATGAGATCAAATGACCTTGGGACACAGCAATCGTCATAAATATGAACCAGTCAAGCATCTGAATAATCACATGGATGCTGCAGCGGTTGTTGGTGTGGAAAACTGATCACAAGCCACTTTTTTCACTACTATTGTAACTTCAAACGGCCACTAAATGAACCATCATAAGTCAAAGACTACCTGTATTAGTTATTTATTTCTATACCACCTTGATTATTTCTACAAATAACTCAAAGCCTTTATGCAACAACAACCAGTGTGTTTAGTTTTCAGGTGTTGTACAAATCCAGCCAGGAAAACTGACCCACTGCTATTTTTAAGCCTCAAATAGTGGCTTGTTTGATTTGCAAGTCCCCTTAACTTGGAGGTACAATGCCTTGGGTTGACGGGGGTACCCTCATCAGGCTAAATAAACAACCCAGTTTCCTTGGTTTGGGCTCCGCAGGCGGTGGGAAGCAGCTGCTGTGGTTGATAAATCTTGGTTTGTGGTTTCCCCCACAAGGACAGCTCCGGCCAAGGTCACCAGCGTTGAGATGTCCAACTCAAACCAACTGTGGTTTATCAACTGTAGAGATGGTTAGCGGCATCAAATTTCTGCAGCTACTGAGTAGGCTGGCTTGGTCGCTCAACAGCGAGATGCTGATGAAATGGGCACAGCAGTGCCTTCATTTTCTGCATCGCACGGGAAAAGTACATCTTCCTCCCGCTGTCCTCACCACTTTCTATAGAGCGGGGGTGTCAAACTCGATTTCATTGAGGGCTGCATCAGGGTTGTGTTTGACCTCAAGGGGTCAGAATGGGCATGACCAGGAATGGGCTTGGCCAGCTCAATGTCACTCGGGTTGGGAGGTGCCTGTGGAGGCCTGAATGCTCTACATGAGAAAACGGGCTCCCAAACTCTATTTCTGGCTGTGATGGCCTCACGCAAACCTTCGGACAGAGAAAACGGAGCTCAGGAGGGCTGTGTGCATTGCTCGCAAGCTCTGTTTTTGGCTATGATAGCCTTCTGCAACCCTCTGCCAGACAAAACGGAGCTCAGGAGGGCTGTGTGCATTGCTTGCAAGCTCCGTTTTTGGCTGTGATAGCCTCCTGCAACCCGCTGCCAGACAAAATGGAGCTCAGGAGGGCTGTGTGCACTGCTCACAAGCTCCGTTTTTGGCTGTGATAGCCTCCTGCAACCTTCTTCCAGACAAAACGGAGCTCAGGAGGGCTGTGTGCACTGCTCACAAGCTCTGTTTTCGGCTGTGATGGCCTCCTGAATTTAATTCTTTATTATTGTCATTGTACGTATATACATAGTATATATACAACAAAATTCTCATAACACCCAGAGACCAGACTCAACATGCGCACACACATGACAATCCCCAAACACCTCCCCACCTGCCAAAATTCCCCCACCTCCTAAAAAACGCACAAGCATCCCCACAACAGACCAAGTAAGACTGTCCAACAACTCACTGATGGTGGTCCTTAAGTTCGTTGTGAAGTGCAGTGATAGCTCTGGGATAAAAACTATTCAGAAAACGTGTGGTCCGAGTTTTAATTGTTTCTGTATCTTCTGCCAGAAGGCAACCGTTCATAAAGATTGTGCGCAGGGTGGGAAGAGTCTCTGAGAATGTTGTGCAACTTCCTCAAACAGCGAGATGTGAAGATGTCGTCCAGAGCTGGTAGCTGGAGCCCAATGATATTCTGGGCACTTTTAATGATTCTTTGTAGAGCTTTTTTGTCTGCTACAGAGCTACTCCCGTACCATGCAAGAATGCTGTATGTCAGGACACTCTCAATGGTGCTGCGGTAGTAGGACAGAAGTAGATGTTGAGATAATTTATCTTCCTAAGCATTCTCAGGAAGTACAGCCTCTTCTGTGCCTTCTTTGCAATCATGTTAGCATTCATAGTCCACGAGAGGTCCTCCGAGATATAAGTGCCCAGAAATTTAAAACTACCACCCCTTTCCACCTCCTCACCATTTATGTACCATGGTAAATGTACATCTCTCCTGCAACCCTCTGCCAGTGAAAACGGGCTCCCAAGCTCCATTTCTGTCTGCAACGGCCTCCTGAACCCGCTGCCAGCAAAAACGGAGCTCTGGAGGGCTGATCCGGGGCACTGATCCCAAGCTCCATTTTAGGATGCGATGGCTGCCTGCAACCCTTTGCCTGTGAAAATGTAGCTCTGGCAAAGGTCCTGCGGGCCGGTCCTTTGCTGTCTCCAGGGCGCCCTTGTGGGCCAAATCTAAGCACCCTGTGAGCCAGATCCAGCCCCTGGGCCTTGAGTTTGACACCCCTGCTATAGAGGGACGATCAAGAGCATCCTTTTGTATTGCATGACAGTCTGGTTTGGAAGCATTAGTGCCTCAGGCAGGAAGATGGTGCACAGACTGGTGAGGACAGCAGAAAAGATCATTGGCTGTTCACTCAGGGGTTGGATTCTACCGGTTTGGCCAGATTGGTAGTTCCGAGTATCATCTGTGAGGGAACCAGTTTTCTCCAATGATCAGCTGTTGGGCCCCCCTCGCCTGCTCTGGCTCTATTCTGACCTTGATTTCCTGGTTTTCAAGCTCAGCTGCTTCGCGCAGCACAGCAGATTGCAGCGCGTCAGCTGTTTAACACACAGGGAAAGTGCAGGATTGCAGGAGAAAGTCAGTAGCAAATCTTAGATGCTCTTCTTTGCACTTTTTCCAAAGTCTCAACATCTTTTTTGTCATCAAAACATCTGAATCCTTCCATTACAGCTTATCCATCCGTTACAGCTTTCGATCATCTAAACATTGCCCAAGCCCCCTTTCTCCCTGATTATCTAATTTTTCTGGAAAAATGTAGTTTATTCAAAGAAGATTAAAATGCAAAATGCAATATATATAGGTTAGCACCAAATTTAAAACAGAAACGGCTGTGAAAGTCTGACTCACAGACAAACACTATACAGACAAACAGACGAACACTATACAGATGAACACTATACACACTATACACTATACACAGACGAACACTATAGAGAAGCCTGATGATGGCAGATGAGATTCTGCCGAAACGTTGCTACAACTTTAAAAGCACAACCATAATGATGTGGGAAAATACCCGAACAAAGCTGAATACCATACATATAAATACCCACGAAAACTTAAGAAAACATATATATGTATATGTATATGTATATATATTCCCACGTCATTATAGTTGTGCTTTTAAAGTTTTATATATATATATATATATATATATTCTTATGTTTTCACAGGTATTTATATGTATGGTATTTAGGTTTCTTCGGGTATTTTTCCATGTCTTAATATTTGTGCTTTTATTATAGCGATGTTTAATTAAATTAAATTTAAATTAATTAAATTTAATTAAAAAGAACCCAATACACAAGCCTGAGGATGGCAGGTGAGATTCTGCCGAAACGTCACTATAATAAAAGCACAAATACCCTGTTTCTCCAACAATACGGCCTCCCCCAATAGGAAGTCCCAGCATGTTTTATAGGCATGAAATGAAATTAAGCCCCTCCCCCCAAATTAAGGCCTATATTAAAACATGCGAAATGGGGGGGAAATGGTGGGGGGGGGGGGCTTGCCGTTAGGAAGTACTTTTGTTGCACACCCGGATATGGTGCTGTCTGCGTTGACCCCGATACAAAGTGCCCCACCAATGCCGAGGTCAACGTCCAAGCCATCACTGCCCGCCTGCCCAAAGATGCAAGGGGGGGGGGATTAAGTCACCCCCGAAAAGACAGCCTAGCCATTTTTGGGGGGCTCAAAAGAAAAATAAGACCCAGCCTTATTCTATGACAAACACGGTATTAAGATGTGGGAAAATACCCGAAGAAACGTAAATACCGTACATATAAATACCCGTGAAAACATAAGAAAACAGATTGAAATCCCAAAACCTAAAAACCCAAACCCCTCCCAAAGTTATAACTGTAACTTCGTTGCTTGTATCTTTACAGTTTATATTAATTGTTTCCTAGTATGATTTGATTGCTTATTGTACCCTGTGACTATCATTAAGTGTTGGACCTTATGATTCTTGATGAATGTATCTTTTCTTTTTATGTACACTGAGAGCATTTGCACCAAAGACAAATTCCTTGTGTGTCCAATCACACTTGCCCAATAAAGAATTCCATTCCATTCCATTCCATTCCATTCATTTCTGTTTCTGTTTGTTTCTATTTCTATTTCTATTCTACTGTACTCCACTCCACTCTACTCCATTCTACTTCTTCATTCCACTATTCTATTCTATTCTATTCTATTCTATTCTATTCTATTCTATTCGATTCGATTCGATTCGATTCGATTCTATCTTTTCTATTCTATTCTATTCTATTCTATTCTATTCTATTCTATTCTATTCTATTCTATTCTATTCTATTCTATCTAAAACTATTACAAATGCACGAAAGAGCACTGGGAGTACCGACCGCATATCTCTCTTTCCACGGATCAAGTTAGCAGCTCGGCAAAACTGAAGAATTTGCAACAAAAGGGCACCGAAAAAGACAGAAGCTCGGGGCGATTTTTTGCTTAGTCCTAATAATTCTGTGGCACATATATCTTTTTCTATTTTTAAACCCCCTCCATTTGAAAGACTCCAAGAAGTCTGCTGGTAAAACATCGCAATGTTATCTCCATCTCTGAGAAGGCTGGTGCCCGGCATCCTAGCCAAACTTACAACCCCCTGGACATTTCGATTTAATCCCCCTCTCCAAATCTGCTTATCCCTGTCCATCTGATAAATTCATTTTCTAAGGCCATCAAGCCTGCTGAGCAGAGGTGGCATTCAGCAGGTTCTGACCAGTTCTGGAGAACCAGTAGTGGAAATTTCGAGCAATTCGGAGAACCGGCAAATCCCACCTCTGACTGCCCCCTCCTGCCCCAATCTATTCTCTGCCTGAGTCCCAGCTGATCGGCTGGATCTTCTTTGGTTGCCCTGCACAGGAGAACGGAGCTGGAAAGCAGGTTAGTGGGGTGGGGAGGGAATGGGGATTTTGCAGTATCCTTCCCCTGCTATGCCCACCAAGCCACGTCATGCCCACCAAGTCACACTCACAGAACTGGTAGTAAAAATTTTTTTGAATCCTACCGCTGATGCTAAGCCTATGTTGTAAATATTATATTTTCCCCTCCCTTTTTAAAAAGTTTCTCTAGTTGCTGGAAATCTGCTCCCCCAGATCGCTTCCGGCAGCTCCAGTTTCCAAGCTGTCAGCACTCAGATTCCTGGATTTACTGTCATAGGAAGGGAACTTTTCTGTTGTAATACAGGTAATCCTCAAGTTACGACCGTAACAGAGCCTTGCCCATTACGGCTGTAAAATTGCATTGATTGTAAGTTGCAAAGTCGCAAAGCAGGTCATTACATGAGCAACCCACTTGTATAAGCCTTCTTTTTGTGTATCATTAAGCGAACCTCTGATCATTAAGCAATCCCATTGTTTGCTAGGGTGCATTTTTGCTGGAAAATTGTAGTAAAATCAACTTATCAACCCTTCAAAGTTACAACAGCATGGGAAAAAAAGTGGACAATCGAGGTCAGCCGCTGCAGGACTACTCGAAGAAAAGTTGCTTACGTGTCAGAAATCTCACCAATAGTGATAAACGCCTTGGGGACAACCCCAAAACATCTGGAGCATCACTTGAATGCCGTCGGCGTCGACAAAATTCCCATCAGTCAGTTGCGAAAGGCAGCTATACTTGGAACAACGTAAAATTAAACAAAGCTTCGTACTGCTTTATAAAACCTCAGTAAGGCCACACCTGGGAACCTGCATCCAGTTTTGGTCACCACATTACCCCCAAAAGATAGTGAAACTTTGGAGAAAGTGCAAAAAAAAGATAATTAAAGGGTTGGAGACTAAAACATACGAAGAACGGTTGCAGGATTTGGTTTTGGCTAGTCTAGAGAAAAGGAGGACTAGCGGGGACATGATAGCAGTATTCCAGTATTTTGAGGGTCTGCCACAAAGAAGAGGGGAGTGTCAAACTATTCTCCAAAGCACCAGAAGGAAAGACAAAAAAACAATGGGTGGAAACTAATCAAGGAGAAAAGCAACCTAGAACTAAGGAAAAATTTCAGGTGAGAAGAATTAACCAATGGGACGATTTCTCTCCAGAAGTTGTGGGTGCTTCATCATTGGAGGTTTTTTTTTTAAAAAAAAACAAATTTTATTAATTTTCATAGACAATACACAAACAAACAAAACATAAAACATCTTTTCTGAAAGCTGCTTGATCCCGGGTTACATCTCTTCATACAGACACAAATTCAAATTCATGTTCATTTTATATACCATTCCATATCCTATTACATTTTCCATTTTCTATATAGCTTCTCACCTCTTTTAACTTTCTTAGTTTTATTTTATTTATCTCATCTCAGTTCAGATCATTATGCTTATTATTCTTTGTCCGTTCTGTTTCCAGCTATCTATTTATCTTTTCTCTTTAAACACAATTTCTCCTGTACACTAATTGGAGTGTGACGACTTTATCATTGGAGGTTTTAAAGAAGAGATTGGATAACCATTTGTCTGGATTGGTATAGGGTCTCCTGCTTGAGCAGGAGGCTGGACTAGAAGACCTCCAAGGTCCCTTACAGCTCTATTCTATTTGTTTGTATTTCATGGACAAGATAACAAGCGTAAATATGAACATATACAAGAACGAAGGAAGTAAATGCAGATAAATGGGGACCGTAAGACAGGGACGGTAGGCACGCTGGTGCGCTTATGCACGCCCCCTTTAAGGACCTCTTAGGAATGGGGTGAGCCTAAAGACCTAGGCAAGCGCTTAAAAACAGTTGGCGCTGAAAAAATCACCATTGGTCAGCTGCAGAAGGCCACCTTACTGGGATCTGCTCGCATAATCCACCGATACATCACACAGTCCTAAACGCTTGGGAAGTGTATGACTAGTGATTTGTGATACAAAACCCAGAATAGTTGTTGAGGTAATTCCCCGTTAGGAGAATGAGCGCATACAGGGAGACGTATCTGAGAGAAGTGTTTGAATAATACACACACAGTACACAGATACACTGTACAGTAAATGTAGGTTTTTAACTTCAAGAAAGGTTTAAGCAAAGTCCAAAATAAGCAGTCCAAAGTCATTCACAGCTAAAATCAGTCAGTTTTCAATCCAGGGATAATCCAAATATCAAAGTCCGGTGTCAAAAAACAGTTCAGTAACAGACTTACATTAAATCCAGTAATATCAGTCAATTAGGAAAAATGGAAGAACGGCAATACTTTCCAAGAGAAGGAAACAGAGATACACTCACGCTCTCTTCTGAGACTCAGACTAAAACAACCCAGGTTTCTGGCTCCATCTTATGGCCGTTTGAGAAACCACAGCCAATTGCATGCTCTTGCATTCCCTTAAAGAGACAGTATTAAAATGTTTATCCTGGTTTATTGGGTGACTCATATTCCTAACAATAGTCATCTCGTTTCCTGTGTACACTGTCATTTTTTGTGTATAATAATAATAATAATGCTGGCGCAACCTGTATCAACCATTAGCGCCCGTCAATGATATTTGTGATACATTTTTAAATGTTCAGTATGTTTAATGAATAAAAGTTTATAATAATAATATCAACAATACTTCTTCTCCTCCCCTTGAGAGAATCCTTTGGTAATTTCCTGATCAAGACTTTGTAATTTCTTAGATGTTTTTAGCGCCCAGCAGCTGCCAGATTTCCACACCATTAACCATCTCCAGCTTCCTTCTGGGGCTGCTGAAGTGTGAGGGTATCAAGCCTGCCCTCTCAACTCAGTTTCCCGTGTGGATTGCAATTCTTTCCCTGACTTCCCAGGGAATATCTTCTGGTAATTTTTTTTGCTGGCTGGAACATGGGCCCCCGGGTGCCTAGCTGGCAGCCAACCACCTCATCCAAGCCTGAGCTTAAATTGGGGAGCAGTAGGGAGGCTCCCCCTCACTGATGGGAGCAGTTTTAAGAAGCAGAGGGATTTGTGACTTCGTTCACTTTCACACCCTGCTTAATTCTCTGATAATAGACTTCATTTATATATGGACTTTCACAGTGGTGGGATTCAAATTTTTTACTACCGGTTCTGTGGGCCTGGCTTGGTGGGCATGGCAGGAGAAGGTTACTGCAAAATCCCCATTCCCTCCCCACCGCACTAACCTGCTTTCCAGCTCCGTTCTCCTGTGCAGGGCAACCAAAGGAGACCCAGCTGATCAGCTGGGACTCAATGGGAGGCAGAGAAGAGATGGGGGCGAGGCCAGTCAGAGGTGGGATTTGCCAGTTCTCCAAACTGCTCAAAAGTTCCACTACCGGTTCTCCAGAACCGGTCAAAACCTGCTGAATACCACCTCTGGACTTTCATCCTGATAGAGATATGGAGATGAAATGTGAAGCTCATCGGTAGTCTTACTAAGGATTTTTGAAGCAGTACTAATAATACTTCGCATGATTTTGATTCTATGCCTCTGTTTTACAACCAAGGATTGTATTCGACTTTTTGGCTGCTGCCACACACACAGCTGGATCATGTTTAAGCGATCGTCTACTAAGACTACATGAATTTGAAGCTGTAAAGCATACAGCGAATAGTTGCAGGAATTGTGCATGTCTAGTTTAATGAAAAAAAGGACTAGTGGGGACATTATAAGCAATCTTCTGATATTTGAAGGGCTGCCATGTAGAAATGAGAGGGTCAACTTATTCTCCAAAGCAGTGGTCCCCAACCTTTCTTGTACCAGGGACCAGTTTCACGATTATTCATTCGTTGCGGCCCGGTACAAAATGATCCACGGACCGGTACCGGCATCAGCACGCACGACCAAGGCAAGATGAATCGAGCGACCGGCCAGCCAGCCGTCCCCCGCTTCTCCCCGCCACCTTCAACTCCTCCTTTGTACCTTCTCGCGGTCGATGGGCTTTTCGGGCTCTTTCTTAATCTCCTCCTGAGTAACACGAGACTCCACCGCCATCGGGACGGCTCTTCGTTCGAAGCCGCCACCCCCCTTTGGCGAAACTAAGGCGCGAGGATTCCTTCAGCACCCAAATGCCGCTTTCCAACCGACGACCAACAAGCTCACCCAGAAGCACTTTCTCAAGCGCCGTCAAAACAAGATGGCGGCGCCCAAGCAAAGTAGACCCTACTTTATTTGAGGCCCAGTACAAAATGATCCACAGACCGGGTACCGGTCCAGGGCCTGGTGGTTGGGGACCCCTGCTCCAAAGCATCTGAAGGCACGACAAGAAATACAGGTACCCTGTTTCCCTGAAAATACCACCTACCCTGAAAGTAAGTCCTAGCTTGATTTTGACATGTGCGCCTAATATAAGCCTTACCCACAAAATAAGCCCTAATTAAGATCCCGCCCACTCCAGAGTGGACAGGTAAAAAATTAAGCTAGGGTGAGGATGAGAGGGTGGAGCTGCCCTACTAAACTTTGGACAATTGTAGCCAGGCTTGGCACACCTCGACACCTGCCTCACCGGCCCATCTCTTCTGCAGCCAGCAAGGCTGGCAAGGCTTTCCTGAAGGCCTCTGTAGCTGATAAGAAAGCTCTGGATCGATCCTGAACTCTGTTATCGGCTGCAGAGGCCTTTAGGAAAGGCTTACCGGCTGCAGAAGAAGAAGTTCCTGAAGGCCTCTGACAGTGAAAAAGAGGCCGGGGGCGACACATGCAAGTGAGGTTAGTCAGTGGATGATGTCCCCCCAAAATAAGACCTAGTGCCCTTTTTTTTGGTGGCAAAAATATATATAAGTCAAGGTCTTATTTTCGGTAGAAGGCGGTAGTTCTTGACTTACAACCAAACATTCCATTGCTAAGCAAGGCAGTTAAGTTACTTTTGCCCCATTTTACAACCTTTTCTTGCTACTCTTGTCAAACGAATCACTGTGGTTGTTAAGTTAGTCAAATGGATGTGAAGTGAATCTGGCTTCCCCTGTTCCTTTGCTTGTCAGAGGGTCCTAAAAGGTGGCCACATGACCCCGGACATTGCAACTGTCAGAAATATGAGTCGGTTGCCAAAGCCTCTGAATTTTGATCACGTGACCATGGGGATGCTGCAATGGTTGTAAGTGTGAAAAACAGCCGTGAGTGCCATAATTGGTCAGTAAATGAACTGTTATAAGTGGAGGACTACCAGTAACAGGTGGACATTTATCAAAGAGACTCCAACCTAGAAATAATAAGAAATTACCTGTCAGAGAGAACAACCAACCAGTGGAATGGCACAGCTGGCTTTCAGAAGTTGCGGGAAAAGCCTCTATTCCTGGAGGTTTTCAAGAAGAGATTTGTCTTAAATGGTGCAGAGCCTTTTGCTCAAGCAGGGGGTTGGACTATAAGACCTCCAAGGTCCCTTTCAACTCTGTTATTGTATTGTATTGTATTGTATTGTATTGTATTGTATTGTGTTCTATTCTATATTCTATTCTACTCTATTCTATATTCTATTCTACTCTATTCTATATTCTATTCTAATCTATTCTATTCTATTCTGTATTCTATTCTATTTTATTCTATTCCATTGCATTGCATTCTATATTCCATTCTATTTCTATTTCTATTCTATTCTATTTTCTATTCTATTCTATTCTAATTCTTATTCCATTCTATTCTATTCTATGTTCAATTCTACTCTATTTCTATTTCTATTCCTATTCTACTCTATACTATTCTACTCTATTCTATTCTGTATTCTATTCTATTTTATTCTATTCCATTCCATTGCATTGCATTTTATATTCCATTCTATTTCTATTTCTATTTCCATTCTACTCTACTCTCTATTCTATTCTATTCTATTCTATTCTATTCTATTCTATTCTATTCTATTCTATTCTATTCCATTCCATTCTATTCTATTCTATGTTCAGTTCTACTCTATTTCTATTCTACTCTATTCTATTCTGTATTCTATTCTGTTTTATTCTATTCCATTGCATTGCATTCTATATTCCATTCTATATTCTATTTCCCGAAGGCAGGGGAGCAAGTAAATCCTTCCCGGTGGGCCGGAAGACTCAACCCAGATCCGATCCTTCAACCTGCCAGCCACGACGCCAGCCGTAAAAAGCCGGGCCGTGAATCTTGCCGGCCTGCCGGCGGTCTGCAGCTTCCTTGGCAGTGGCTTGGCCTTCAACGATGCCGCCAGCCTGCCTTGCTTGCGGCCGAGGATAGATTTTGCAAAAACTGTCGGCACGCTCTGCTCTTGCTGTGTAGAGGCTGGCTCCGTGCCCGTCAGGAGTCTTGCTCCCGAGTTGGCAAAGGCAATTGGCAATTTATCTTGCGGTGCTCCCCCTCCTCGGGCGCTGCTGCCGCCGCTGCTGCTGCCGCTGCTGTGAAGGCCTCTTGAGTGGGCTTTCAATTATTGATGATCCCTGCCTTGCTGCCTTCCCCTCCCCCCACCCTTTTTTTTTCCTAGCCAGCATTATGCATTAGCCACGTTTGGAGAGAGGAAGGAAACCAAGCCGACGTGTTTATTTCAAGCCCAAACGTTCCCCCCCTACACACACACACACACATCGTCTTATTTCCAGAAATGCCCCCGAGCCATCAAGGCAGGACAAAAATCCAGCAGGAAGGGAAGAGATTTTTGCAGGCTGCTGGATCGTTTTCAGACCTGCATCCTTGGGCCCCAGAGGGATAGCTGAGCCTTTGGCCTGACTGACTTGCCTTCCTAGGCCCAGAGAGGCCTACACTTGGCTACAGTTTACCTCAGGATTGGGGGTCACTCTTGCAGACAAGCGACTGGATCGTAGCTTGCTTGGATCAGTTGAAGGGTGTTTTTTTTTTGGTTTTTTGCCCCGATTCACTTTTGTTAGATTTTTATCCGATTTAGAAGTTGCTCGAGGAGGTAAACGTGCTATAATATTCCTTCCTCCTCCTCCTCCTATTTTCCCCACAACAACAATCTTGCGAGGTGGATTGTGGTAGGAGAGAGAGGGACTGGCCCAAAATCACCCAGGCAGCTTTCACGGCTAAGGCAGGACTAGAACTCCCAGTCTGCTGGAGTTTGGCCCCAAATCCCCCGTCTGGTTTTCGTGCCTACAGTGGGACTAGAATTCCCAGTCACCTGGTGATCGGCCCAAAGACATCTGGCTAGCTTTCATGCATAAAGTGGGATTGAACACCCAGCCCTGTGGCAATTGGCCCAAAGTCACCCAACTGTTTTTCATGCCTATGGTGGGACTAGAAGTCACTGTGTCCTGGTCATTGGTCCAAAGTCACCTGATTTTCATGCCTATGGTGGGACTAGAACTTCCAATCTCCTGGTAATTGGCCCAAAGATATCTGACCAGCTTTCACACCTAAAATAGGACTAGAACTGCCAATCTCCTAGTGATTGGCCCAATGTCACCCAACTGGTTTTCATGCCTATGATGGGACTAGAATTCCCAGACTCCTGGAGATTGGTTCAAAGACATCCCGACCAGCTTCCATATCTAAGATAGGACTAGAACTCCCAGTCTCCTAGCAATTGTGCCAACGTCGTTAATTAGTTTTCATGCCTAAGGTGGGACTAGAACTTACCATCTCCTGGTGATTGGATCAAAGTCATCCAGCCAGATTTCATGCCTAAAGCGAAATTCGAACTCGCCATCCCCCGATTTCTAGGTTTGCCGCTTAACCAGTACCGCTAATTCATTCGCTGATTTCATGGCTGTTTTGTTGGTCTACTCCGGCAAGCATTTGAATATTCCTGACAAAATTGGGCCGCGGGGGAGCAGAAAATATTAAAAACAACTGCAACCCTGGGACACAACTAATGAATAATGAGATTTTGCCTTTAGTCTCCGTCTTATGGAGTTGGCAACTAACAGCTCTTGAATTGATTATTCTTCCCAAAGTCCCTCTTGACCCTCTCGTACGCAGGCTTGCTGGAAACAAGATTCTCTTGAGTTGACAGCAGATGAAAACTGCAGTGTAATCTTTAAAACAGGAACACAGGTACTCCACAAGTTACAAATGCCTTCCTAGGGCCTTAAGTCTGTTTTTCTAACCATTAAATTCCATTTGTTGAATAAAAGTCCAGTGTTCAAGTCTGCCGAGATCCATTTGGATCTTGAGCCTATCTTCTGGGGTGTTGGTCGTCCCAGATTTTGATGAGAAATCTGCAAATTTGATAAGTTCTCCTTCTATCCCCTCATCTAAATCGTCTGTGAAGTCATTCAAGAGTACTGGGCCTAAGACAGAACCTCAGGGTACCCCACTGCATGCTTATTATGTAGGTGCAGTTCCATTCTGGACTACACATTGTTATCCCAAGCAAGAAGTTTGATATGGGAAACAAACCTGGTGTCAGGGTTCCCACAGATGCCCTAATTAATTCATGAGCCTCAAGCTAAGTTTCAAAAGAAATCCAATTATTAGGAGCAACACGTTGTCACTTTCTGAAGTGCAGTCAACTCTGCCCTATGTAATGACCCTGTTTACCCCTTCCTGTTGTGGTTAGCCGGCAGCAGGTGCCGACGATGGAGGAGAGCGAGGACTCAGATGAGGAGCCAGGACCATTAGGGAGTGAATTGCTGCCTTCAGAGATTGTGGGGACTGGTAGCAGTGACGAGGTTCCTGAGGAGCCTGTGCCAAGTGCGCGTGTACGCAGGATTGCTCGTAGGAGCGAGCAGTTAAAGCAGCATGGGTGACTCGGGAGTAAGACTGCAAGGTAATGGTCCCTCCCTCAAGAGGATAAAAGCCAGGTTTGAAGAAGCGTTCTTTGCAGAAAGCAAAGACGCTCTGAAACTCAGCCTCATGGACATTATAGTTAGTATTTGAAAACTCCACTGTAAACTATTTCTTATCTGTGGGTTTTTGGCAGCCTTGAAAAACAACTTGGCAAGGCTCTTTCTTGTCGGAGCTAAATTAGTTGGAAGCAGCCTTTTATCTGTGAAGAAACAGGATTCGTGGATGAAACCTTAAAAAGTGGGGGCTGCTGCCTTTGTCTTGTGTTTGCTCTCTTGGAACCAGGTTGGGTCAGAACACTTCCAGGGTCTGTCATAAATCACATTCTCCAACAGAGCACTTTCTCAATCAATACCACCTGGAGAAAGGTATGCATGGTATGTATTTCTGGACTTAGCGACCGAGCTGCTCCATCAGTTCTCCAACCCCCCTCTTCTTATGGCAACTCGAGAACAGGCCAGGAAGGCTTTACGAGTTGACACCTGGGTCTATAAAGCAAAGATCAATCCCCATTGGCTCTTTTATGTCACCTGACCACTGATATAACTGCAGTACCACCCACTGTCAACAGAGGCGCTCAAACGTAACACTTGATAAAGCCACGGTGCCTTCTAATGGTATTAAACAGAATTCCAAACACCGTTTCTGTCATCTTCGGAAGCCATTTTTAGCACCGGAAGCTTCCATACTGCCATTCTTGAGCCTAGGTAAAAGGGAGGGGGGGAATTGCATGGAGCGCATATGGTAGACATAATAGCATTCTTGTTTATAAAGTCAAGGTCATGTTGTTCCTGCACCTGACTGAGAAGTAGAAGAGAGGACATCTCAAGTTGGGATGAATGGTGATTGGGGCATGTGATGGACGGGTGCAGGGATTGGTTTTATAATATTTTATTTATTGGAGGAAAACCTGGACCTTTCAGATTCGGGATTTCCCAGTTTTCTATACTAATAAAAGGCAACTCTGAGAATATGTCTGATTTGGGAGTTATCTGTTGGGGTAGAGTTTTTCTGGAACATTGACAGTAGTATATTCAACCTTTTCCACTGGAGATTTTTAACCGATATATTTCAACCCTCATTTTCAGCCGCGAAGGGTTTGCGTGCCGGCCAAAAGAAACAAAACCGAAGGAAATTCGGGAAATCTACAAAGGCAAATAACGAAGCGGTCGCCGTTTTAACCAACAATCTGATTTCTTTATTTGAAAAGGCACAGCTATTACATTTTCAATACAGAATTTTGTCTCAGTTCCTCTTAATATAGGGTCAAGTGATTAATAAACACACGGAGCCAACAAGATTTTTCTCTCTCTCATCTCTGTCTCTAAAAGGAATATATACAAACACGAAAAAAATTCTCTTTGTCGTAAAATTTTATTTGGGGAATCGGAGGAAGGAAAAAAAAAAAAATTAAAAGGTGGGAAGTAGCATTACGGAAAGATAGCAGAGCTGCAGGATCCTTGGGGTGTTCTGGGCTGTTTGTTTTGTTTATAAAGAAACGGGAAGGGGCATATCCACCCCTTCGCATCCTTTTCCACCCCCACATCCTCAACCCCCTGAATTTCAAACCGTCCGGCTGAATAATCCAGCTGAGAAAAAGGAGTCGAGCCATCTTTCGAGAGAGAGGTTCCCAAATCCCAGCATTTTTTTTTCTATTTTTTTTTTTGTAACCCGAAAAAAAGGAGAGCAGCGAAAGGAAACAGCAAGGCAGGTTAAAAAAAAAACAACCCAACAACACGCCATTGAAGAGGTTCACCCAGAGCCAGAGATACCCAACTAATATATTTATATATTTATATATATTTATATATATATGTATATATATATAAAATTTTTGCTTCTGTGCTACCTTAAAAACAAAGAGAGACATGCATAATGACAAAGGTGCTTGCTTAGCTAAAACGATGCTGGTGGGAGCAGAGGAGGACCAGCGAGAGAGGAGTCCATTGGGCAGGGCAGGAAGGGGGTGTCGAGGAGGTGGGGGTGGGTGGGTGGGGGCTTTGCAAAGCCCAGAAGATACTGCTTGCGAGTGTTCGGGGTGAGGGTGTCAGTTGGCGATATGGATTTCGCAGAGAAGAAGCCCCCCATCGGCAGTTGTGAGCTAAGTGCCGCCAAGGATGGAGAAAGCAAATTAAGCTACCGACACGTGGCGTCCAGTGGGATCTGGCGGTTTGCAAATTAGCCTTGTGGAGATAGTCTGACAGGATTCCCCCCCCCACCCCCCACCCCGGAGTCAAACTTGGCTTGCTTTTCAAGGAAATCATTCGGTGGGACCGGTGGCTGCTTACGTTGACCACCCAAAATCAAACAAGACAACCCCGCAGTGCGGGACGGTCTTTTAAGAGGTTTCCCCATCCTGTTGTTTTGAGCGTCCTTGAATTAGGGACGCAACGGAGAGGCCCAGAATTTCCACAGCTAAGCAAGACAGCGGTTAAGGGAGTCGCTCCCCTGATGTTATTACCCGTTTGCCTGTGGCCGTTAAGCAAATCGCTGCGGGGTTAAGTGAATCTGTGGGGTTGTATTAAAGGGAAAATCCAGCTTTCCTCACCAGTTTCGCTTTTCGGAAGCCAGCCGGGAAGGTCGCAAATGAGGATCCCGGGGACGCTGCAAGTGTCATAAATGCACGCCAGTTGCCTCAGGGCCCGGATTCTGATCACGGGACCACGGGGATGGCCGTATGAGTGGGAGGCCGTTGCCACTTTGGTCGCTAGATGAATGGTTGTTAAGTCTAGGACTAGCTGTAATGTGTTGTAATGAACGCAGCTGGTGAGGACTTGGAAGTAAGGGCGAGTTTGCTGGATCTAGGATTATTTTTGGAAGGTGGGGAGGGTCGGGGGGGGGGTTTAACCCACAAGGGGGAATTTGTGCTGTTGGGAGGGCAAGCCGAGACCTCTATGACTCTGTTAGAATACAGGTAGTCCTCGGCTTACGGCCCAAACGGAGTCCAACACTTCTGTTAAGCGAGACATTTGTTCCGTGAGGTTTGCCCCGCGTTACGATCTTTCTAGCCGCAGTTGTTAAGTGAATCACCGCAGCTGGTAAGTTAGTAACCTGGTTGTTAAGTGAATCTGGCTTCCCCACTGGCTTGCCTTAAAAGGGGATCTCAAAGACCTTGGGACACACTGACGGTCGTAAGTCTGAACCAACTGCCAAACGCCTGACTTTTGATCATGTGACCACGGGGGCGGGGGGGCAGGGAAATGTTGCAAACACCGTTAAGTGTGAAAAATGGTCATAAGTCACTTTTTTCGATGCCGTTGGTAACTTCAAATGATCATTAATTGAACGGCCGTAAGTCGAGGACTACCTGCATCCAAATGGTAAGGATAGGGGGACGCAAAGTGGGGTGGGAGATGGGGGCTGGGTGCAACATGCGGGGACCTTCGTTCTTTGCATGTCAGCCGTTTCTCTCCATTTGGGGGCATTTTTTGAGAGGGTTGGCGGAGTTGCCCTCTCCCAATGGAGTCTGGCCTTGCCCACTGGGAGAGGGCACAAAACTATGGGCACCCGGTGGGAACCGGGTGCCACTGCACCAGGGATCTCAAATCAGACAAGGGATGATGGTTTTCTTTGCTGGGAAGCTCCGTTTTTCAACGGTGGCCATTTTAAGAACCACGGACTTCAACTCCCAGCATTCCCCTGCCAGCAGTGATTGGCTCAGCAGCCATGAGGCAAAAAAAAAGCTCATCCAATCAGGCGTGAGTCACTTCAGACTACCTTGTTAGCAAAGGGAAATTGGGCCATCAGTCAAGGACAACCTGTACAAAACAACCTTAACGCCCTCCACACTATCCACCTAGGTCAGAAGTCTCCAAACTTGGCAACTGGCTGAGGATTTCTGGGAGTTGAAGTCCACAAGTCTTAAAAGTTGCCAAGTTTGAGGGACCCCTCACCTAGGTCATGAGCCTGAGGGATTCTGGGAGTTGAAGTCCACCCATCTTAAAGGGGCCAGGTTTGGGACCCCTGACCTAGGTCATGATTTATTAAAAGTGAGGCTGGGGGATTCTGGGAGTTGAAGTCCACAAGTCTTAAAAGTTGCCAAGTTTGAGGGACCCCTCACCTGGGTCATGAGCCTGAGGGATTCTGGGAGTTGAAGCCCACCCATCTTAAAGGGGCCAGGTTTGGGACCCCTGACCTAGGTCATGATTTATTAAAAGTGAGGCTGGGGGATTCTGGGAGGTGAAGTCCACAAGTCTTAAAGGGGCCAAGGTTGAGACATACAGGCTGGGAAGGCACCAGTGACTGGTGTCCCCCCCCCCCCACACACACACCTGTGGCTGAAAAGTTCCAGCTGTGTGACGGGAGGGGGGAGGAAATTTCCAGAATCTCTGGTTTCTCTGTAAATCTAGGATCAGGCACAAACCCACATCCTTCCTTCTTCCCCTTGGATAACTAACCCAGTTTGTTAAGTTTCTGGCCTGACGACGCAAGCCTGGCTTAACCTTTCGGAATGAATTTAAAGGGAGGAGGGGAGACAGAAAGGGGGGGGGAGGCCCACCCCCTCAAAAAAAGGATGCAAAGGCCCCCAATTCATGCCTGTTATGGGGCTGGAATGGAGGAGGGGCAGGAAAAGGAGGGGGCTAAAATGTTATTGCTGCAATTTTGTCTCAACCCACCCTTTGAAGAACCGTAGTTTGCCCGCCACCCCCGAGAATTGGATTAAACGCGGTTATCTTCTGCACCACCACCCCAGGATCGCCCCACGCTGCCCACCGCACCCCCGGACTGGACGAGATCCACCTAGTCAGATTTTTCCCCGTCGTCTTCTTGGTGGGCGTCTCCGTCGTGCCCGTTCTTGTCTTCCTTGCAGAGGTGGGCTTGGGAGCCCAGCGCCGAGAGGGAGAGCAGGCCGGTGCTGGCGCTCACGGCGGGCAGGGAGGGGGCCTGCAGCCCCACAGAGAGCGGGGTGAGGGGCAAGGCCAGCGCCTGCAGCTGAGAGAGCTGGTGGGCTTGGAGTTGCTGCTGTAGGGGAGACCCGGGAGAGAAAACGAGACGACAAATAAAAGAATGAGACACTTTCATCCCCCCCAACCTTCGCCTCCTTCCAATCGCAACTGCTACAAGTCGTCTTCGACTTACGACAGTTCATTTAGTGACTGTTTATAGAGTTACAATGGCACTGAAAATAGCAATAGCGCTGAGGCTTATATCACAGGGCTTTACAGCCCCCTCTAAGTGGTTTACAGAGCCAGCCTACGGTTCCCAACAATCTGGGTCCTCATTTTACCGGCCTTGGAAGGATGGAAGTCAAACCTGAGCAGGTCAGGATCGAACTTAGTGGGCAGAGTCACTCTGCAATACTGCATTCTCACCACTGTGCCATCATGGTAGTTCCTTCCTTCCTTCCTCCTCTCTCTCTGTCTCTTCCTTCCTTCCTTCCTTCCTTCCTTCCGCTTAGCACTTATATTTATATACCGCTTCACAGTGCTTTACAGTCCTACATGGTTTACAGAGTCAGTCTATGGCTCCCAACAATCTAGGTCCTCATTTTACCCACTTCGGAAGGATGGAAGGCTGAGTCAACCCTGAGCCGATCAGGATTGAACTAAGTGGGCAGAGTCACTTTGCAATACTGCATTCTCACAACTGTGTCACTGCAGTTCTACTTTCTTCTTCCTTCCTTCCTTCCTTCCTTCCTTCCTCCCTTCCTCCCTCCCTCACTCCCTCCCTTTTCCAGTTAACCCTTAAGACTTATAACATTAGCAATTAAAGAACAAGAAGTGAAATATTATATGATATGGGATTTATTTTATCAATGGTTGGAAAATAAAGTAAGAAGTTAAATGAATATTGTTATAATGATAAGGTGTATAAGGTTGAGCAATTTTTAACATGAATGGAACCACAGTAAGAAATGTATATTAAATATAAATAATTGCACAAGATATATGTACCCAGTCGACACACTGTGTAACTGAAAGATGGATTTCTTGTAAAATAAAATAAAAAAATCTTAATTAAAAACAAAAAAACACTTAAGACTTATATACCGCTTCACAGTGCTTTTACAGTCCTCTCTAAGCGGTTTACGAGTCAGCCTATGGCCCCCAACAATCTGGGTCCTCATTTTACCGACCTTGGAAGGACGGAAGGTTGAGTCAACCTGGAGCCTGGTGAGATTTGATCTGCCAAATTGTGGTCAGCCGGCAGCCAGCAGAAGTGGCCCTGCCCTACTGCCCCTCTAACTGCCGCACCACTGCGGCTCATAAAAAGGTGACTTTACGACCATTTTTCATACTTATGACAGTTCCAGCACCCTCGATTCTCGGAATTCAAGTCCACACATCTTAAAAGCACTTACCGGTAGTCCTCGACTTACAACAATTCACTTAGTGACCATTCAAAGTGACAAGGGCATTGGAGGGAAAAAAAAAAAGACTTACCAATGTGCCTACCGTTCCCTATCCTATTGGGTTTTTTCCCTTATATGTATCCATTTTATGTATTCATAACTATATTTATACTTATACCTGTTATCTTATAATCGCTCGACAAAATAAATAAATAAATAAAAATGACTATTTCCCCACGATCACGTGATCAAAATTCGGAGGCCCGGCAACGGGGTGGGTGGGGGGGGTGGGGTGTTGATGACGGTCGCAGTGTCCCGGGGTTCACTTTTGCGACTTTCTGACAAGCGAAGTCAATGGGAAAAATCCGATTCGCTTAACAACCGTGTTACTAAACTTAACAGCCTCAGGGATTCGCTTAACGACAGTGGCAAGAAAGGTCACCCAAACCGGGCAACATTCGCTTCGCCCGCATCTCACTTAACTCCCCCTAGAGGTCAGGGGTCCCCAAACTTGGCAACTTTAAGACTTGGGGACTTGAAACTCCCTTTCAATTCATTCTGAAAGGTTAAGCCAGCATCAGAATATCCACGATGCGTTCTTAAACTGGGTTATTCCCTCCCCATACCCATCCTGCTTTCTCAGGCTTTTTTTGCAAAGACTCCACACAATGTCTTGGCTGTCAGGCAAGAAACTTAACATACTGGGTTAGTTATCCAAGGGGAAGAAACTTAACATACTGGGTTAGTTATCCAAGGGGAAGAAACTTAACATACTGGGTTAGTTATCCAAGGGGAAGGAAGGATGTGGGTTTGTCCCGATCCTAGACTTACAGGAAAACCAGAGATCCTGGAAATTTCCTCCCCCTCCCATCACACAGCTGGTGCGGGAGGAGACCACTCACTGGTGCCCTCCCAGCCTATGTCTCAACCTTGATCCTTTTAAGACTTGTGGACTTCAACTCCCAGAATCCCTCAGCCTCAACTTTACAAAATCATGACCTAGGTCAGGGGTTATGTTGGCTGTGGAATTCTGGGAGTTGAAGTCCACAAGTCTTAAAGTGGCCATGTTTGGCTGCACACACACATGCACCCGCTCAAAATTAACAAAGCCACGTGCCCATCAAACAAGAAGATATATGAAAACAGGGAGCGCTTCTAATGGTTATATATCCCCAAGACCCCACCCCTCCCATCCGTTCTAACAAAAAGAGCATCACAGACCCGGATGATGGAATTCAGTTCAGGAGCCGTCACTTGTTTGGCACGCTCGATGGCTCCCAGGACCTGCTGTTGGTGCTGGGGGGGTGGGTGAGAGGGAAGGGGGGAGAAGGAAGAGAAAGAGAAAACCATTAGAAGATGATGTGAACCGATCAGCAGGAGGATCAAAGGCAGAGGGGAAAAAAACAGACAGTGTGGTTTGATGAGCCAATTTGTGCCGGAAAATGGCGTTTTCCATTCTTAACATGTTATCCAGATGTTCGGACTGGATTTGGCCCTTTTGGTCCACCTCTGGAGTCCTTCCCAAAGACCTGGGATGGGCAGATGGGGAATGTCGGATGGGGTTGAAGGTACCGTCGCAGGATGTCAGCTGTTCCAAGCAAGGCTGCCTTTTGGCAATTGACTGGGTTTGTCAATGCCGGTGATGTTCATGTGTGCCAGATGCTTTGGGGCTGCTATCTTTGCTTGGCATCGTTATGATTCTGCTAATTCTCCCTTGTTTACCTCCACCGGGAAACGCCGTTAACTCAAGAGGGACCCTCCCCAAATGCCTGCCGTTATAACCCGAGAGCTTCCCAAGGCATCCTTACCTGAAGCAGGCAAGGGGGAGATTTGAAGGGGGTGAAGATTCAGATAGTGAAAGCCCCGAATTAAGGCAAGCGGAGATACCCGACTTTTCAAAGCCAAATTTTCAAAGCCAGCATGAAAGCTGGCTGGGTGATGCTGAGCCAATCACCAGGAGAGTGTGAGTTCTAGTTTCGACCTAGGCAGGAAAGCCAGCTGGGTGATTTTGGACTGCCTAGGGTATCATAAATTATCAGAGGCAGCTCTCTCTGAGTGCTAAAGTTCACTAGAAATGGTCACACCAGTGGAGTCGCTGCTTATGGCAGTGTCATGAATCACTATCATGGAAATAGTGAGTTCTAGTCCAACCTTAGGCATAAAAGCCGGCTGGGTGACTTTGAGTCAATCATTAGGAGACTGTAAATTCTAATCCTGCCTTAGGTATGAAAGCTACTTGGTGACTTTAGGCGAATCACCAGGAGGTGAATTCTAATCCTACCTTAGGCATGAAAGTTGCTGGGTGATTTTAGGCCAATCACTGGGAGGCTGTGAGTTCTAGTTCTGCCTTAGCATTAAAACTGCTGGGTGACTTTGGGCCGTTCTGTAGGAGACAGTGAATTCTAGTCCTGCCTTAGGCATGAAAGCTAACTTGGTGACTTTGGGCCGATCACCAGGAGACTGTGAGTTCTAGGCGTGAGAGCCTGCTGGGTGGCTTTGAGCTGATAATTAGGAGACTGTGAGTTCTAGTCCCACTTTAGACATGAAAGCCAGGGTAATCAGGAGTGGGTCATAGTTCTTATTGTGGGGAAAACAGGAGGAGGAAGGGATGTCGGATATTTTCGCTGCCTTATTTGTAAAAACAATAAAAAGTGGGATATAAATAAATTAAAGTCGAACGAATAAAAATAAAAGTTCCAGAGCAAAGAAAGGGGAATTTACCTCTTGCGACAGATATGGCAAAACCTGGGCACAAATGCCATTCAACCGCTTGACAATTTCAGCCTGAAATGGAAGATTTAGACACAAGGTTAACCCGGAGAAGCGTACTCCAATCAGCTGCTTGGAACAAGGCGACAAAAATACGCTAGTGCATTTATGTGGCAGTGACAACCCAAACTCCAAAGCCAATGACACCACTGCAGCATTTTGCAAGGGACATCGTTAACAGTGTTTGTCGGGACAGGCTGCAAAACGACAAAAGGCGCATCGGTTGTGTCTTTTGCGTGGTGCGAAGGTGACACACGCTCCCTTTTAGCGGGCCTTCCTGAACGATGGGCAACGTTTCTGCCTTAGTACATCGGTTCAAAGACGCATCCCAGGGAATTCATCGGGTTTCTGGTTTCACACAAACACTTTTGAACTCTCAACACCGATTCGTGGAGGTTGGATTGTGCGAATGCACGCAAGTCTGTGTGCTGTGGGGACCATGCTAGCTTTAACAAAATGAAAACTATCTGAGGTAAAAAAAAAAAAAAAAAGCAAAAAACAATGCCCAAAGTAAAGATGGGAATTATGTAGCCATTCTCAAACTGGTGATTTAAAGATGTATGGACTAACTCCTAGAATTATCCAGCCAGCCATTTTGGCCAGGGCATTCTGGGAATTGAAGTCCACCCATCTGGGGGACTATGGGAGGTGAAGTCTACCATCTTAAAGCACACTCACTGGGGAATTCTGGGAGTTTGAAGGCCATCATCTTAAAGCCTGCTGGCTTGGGAATTCTGGGAGTTGAGGTTCACCCATTTTAAAGCTTCCTGGCTAGGGAATTCTGGGAGTTGAAGTCCACCCATCTTAAAGTCGCCATTTTGAAAAACACTGATGCAGATAGTGGCCAACAGAAATTTCCCAAAGTCCCCACTGAAAAGGGGAAAAAGTCTTTGGGGGATTCTGGTTCTCCTAAGAAAGGGATATGGGAATTGTAATTGTACAGTATTTTCACACAATTCAACCTCACGGTAATTTCTCAAAAAGAAAAGAAAAAAATGCAGTCAGTTTCGTGGTTTAACAACCGGTGTTAGAAGATCTGACAGAAGTTTACTGGGCTACACCAGTTATGGGCAACTATGGCCCTTTTACACCTGATGAACATTAACTCCCAGAATTCCTGAGCCAGTATGATGTGGACTTCCACTCCCAGAATTCCTGAACCAGCATGGCTGACTCAGGAATTCTGGGAGTGGAAGTCCACAGGTCTTAAAGGAGCCACAGTCATTCATTCCCAGGCTGCCCAGTAGCCTCAAATTGCATTTTATTTTTTTAAAAAATATTAAGACAAGAATAAAGAAATGAGCTGGGTGGAGCTCATGAACCCCTCTTTTAATTAAATTTGTTTGCCTCCTCACGGCGTCTTGAAAAGACCAGGTGTGATCTGCAGATCGTTGCAAAAGGAAGTCAGAGCAGGTAGAGGATGACACGCAGATCGGATTAGCTGCAATTTAATTTAAATGTCATTTAAATGAAATTTCAATTATATTTAGCTAGTGTCTGGCAGACACGCCTGGTTGTTTGTAAGAGCTCTGCTTGTTTGAAGGGGTGGGGTAGCGGCCCTGGATATAATCTAAAACAGCACGTAGCCGGTGACCTAAAATGCTCTCCAAGAGAGGAGATAAAAGTTAAGACAAACCCACTCCTCATTCAGTGGCGTATACAGGTAGTCCTCGACTTACGACAGTTCGTTTAGTGACTGTTTAGAGTTACAATGGCACTGGAAAAAAGCAACTTATGACCATTTTTCATACTTACGACCACATCTCCATGGTCACGTGATTAAAACCCAGACATTTGGCAACTGACTTATATTTACGACATATTTATGACCAGCAAGGTCAATGGCGGAGTTAGATTCACTCAGCCACAGTTTGACTAGTTCTGTGATGGCGAACCTATGGCATGCGTGCCACAGGTGGCACGCAGAGCCATTTGTGTGGGCACGCAAGCCCCAGCCAAACTTACCTGCACTGCGCATGCGCATGCCTCCCAACTGATTTTCGGCCCGTTTGAGGCCATTTTTGCCCTCCCCGAGGCTTGAGGGAAGCCTCTGCAGCCTCGGGAGGCTGAAAAACGGGCCTTCTGAAAATACCAGAAGTGCCAAAACAGGCCTGTTTTTCAGCCTCTCGAGGCTGCAGAGGCTTCCTTAGAGCCTCCGGGGAAGGTGAAAATGGCCTCAAACGGGCCGAAAATCAGCTGGGAAGTGCATACCTGCACAGGTAAAGGGGGCAGAGCGAGGGTGTTGCGCACGCATGTGCAAGGGGGGGGGCGGAGCACATTGCAATGTGGGTGCCCGCGTGCATGCTTTCGGCATACCGCAACAAGGTTTGCCATCACTGGACTAGTTTAACAACTGCAGTGATTCACTTAACAACGATGGCAAGAAAAGTCGCGAAATGGGGCAAACTCGCTTAACGAATGTTTCACTTGGCAACAGAGTTCTTAGGCTCAATTGTGTTCTTAGGTCAAGGGCTGCCTGTGTAAGGCTGCCTTAAAAGTCCCTGACAGAGAGAAGAATAATCTTAAAATCTCACCTGCTTATGCATTTCGATGTTGAGGCCATAGGACATCTCGTAATACTGGAAGGAAAGAAAAAGAGAGGGAGGGAGAAAAAAAATTAAAATATATCCTTGTTAGATTAAATCTAGGCCTGTTTCCTGTCTCCTAATTTCTGGAGTTGCCCGTACAGGATTTGAACCCAACCCCTGATTTTACTAAAAGAGAAGTACTCCATATTATGATTGTGGCTGGTCATAGCTTCTCTTTAGGCAAGCAATGGGCCGTGTGTGACAAGATTAGAAACAGACAAAGTTGTGTATTCTCCGTCTCGGGAGGGATTTTAAGATTCTGTGATTGCAAAGAGCTAGACTAGATGACCCTTGGAAGCCCCTTCACAATTCTTGGCGCTTTCCGATTTTCCTGCCAATTGCAAAAGGGTGGAATAGACCACCTTTAGGGATCCCTTTCCACACCACAATTCTGACACCAACTAGTTTTCCTACCCACTGCAAAGGGATGGAATAGGTGACCTTTAGGGGGTCCCTTCCCAGTCTACAATTCTATCTGGCTTTCCTGCCCATTGCAAAGGACTGATTACCTTTCGGGCTCCCTTCCCACTCCGCAATTCTGACACACTAACTTGATTTTTCTGCCCACTGCAAAGGGCTGGACTAGGTGACCTTTGGAAGCCCCTTTCCAGTCCACAATTCTGACACACTAACTGGTTTTCCTGCCCATTGCAAAGGGCTGGATTAGGTGACCCTTGGAAGCCCCTTCCCAGTCCACAATTCTATTACTCTCTCCATTGCAAAGGGATAGCTTAGATGACCCTTGGAGGCCCCTCCCTACTCAACAATTCTATGAATCTCAGCAACAGGAAACAAAACAAAAACCCTTTTGAATTTTAGAAGAGGAACAGCACCCCATACAATTTCTCTGCCCTTTCCATGCGCTTGCAATTTTGCCACACCCACAATTAAAATTCCTTCCTGGCACGGGATTTAAATCAAAGTTCCCCTCTGCGGCCAACAAATTATTATTATTAAAATAGTTTTACTGTAACAGAGCACTGGGGCAAGAGAAGATACGGAAGTGGGAAAAGGATAAACAAGATTTAAGAGGAAAGGAAATGGCTGAACCAAGAAAAAGTTTGCATACCGGAAGTCCTCGATTTAAAACAGTTCAGTTAGTGACTATTTAAAGTTACAATGGCACTGAAAAAAAGAGACTTATGGTTGTTTTTCACACTTACGGCTAGCATCCCTGTTTTCCTGCGATAAAAAATTGGTAGACTTAGCAACTGGCATGTATCTATGACCGTTGCATTGGTGAACAACTGCATTGGTTCACTTAATAACTGTGGCAAGAATGGTCATTCAAATGAGGCAAAATTCACTTAACAACTGTCTCATTTACCAACAGAAATGTTGGACTCAATTGTGGTCGTAAGTCAAGGATTACCCGTATAGAATATGTGCATATTGATTTTGGTCACAACTTGCCCCTGGTTCTGGCCCCACCCCCTTTAACTTTGGCCCCGCCCACAAGCCAGCTTTTGCTTAAGCCAAGGCAATTTTAGGGAAACGGAATTAAGATTTAATTCTGCAGATCGTGCCAGAAGGCTGCTAACCAAGTTAAGACCAAGCCATGATTTTGGACACAACCAGGATAAATTTGGTTTGATCATGAGCCGCCTCTGCCTTCCAAAGCAAACCAAAAAGGAATTTAAGGCATTAAAAAAAATTTCCCCACACAAAACTGCTCTTGCATTCATTTATTTACTTTTTCTTTGCTTTTCATTGTTCCTTGCGCAACCTACACACTTAAACAGTGGGGAAAAAATCACCAGCAACAGATGATCAAAATATATACCAGTAGTCCTTGACTTATGTTCACTCACCTAGTGACTATTCAGACGCCCGGCAACCAGGCTCAATTTTATGCCCATTTGCATCCTCTTAGGCTCACATAACTAAGTTTTGTGACATTTTTGCCAAATGTTTGGCATTTTCTTTCGGTTTTTGGCAAAACCAAAACCAGAGTGAATCATTAGTTCATTTTATGCCTGTGACGTTCATTTAATGATTGCGTTGCTTCGCTTAATAACACCACAGGAAAAGGTTGTGGAATCATAAAATAACACGATCAATTTTGTTTTAATGCCACAAGTTAGAACTGCAGTGGGCAGCCTCAATCACGGTCATCACTCAAGGATTACTTTCATGGTTGTAGATCACATGGAGAAATATTGCTAATTCCAAAATTTTATGGCCAGAAAGTTCAGGTTTTGTAGTCAGAAAACCTCAATGTATCCCTGGTACACGTAAGTTCTCAACTTACAACTATTTGCTTAGTGACCATTTAAAATTATGGCATCACTGAAAAAAGGTAATTTGTGAGATTTGTCACACTTAAAGCTAGCAACCCCTTGATCGTGTGATCAAAATTTGGACGCCTGGAACCTGGCCTGTATTTATGACAGTTCCAGAGTCCTGGGATCAGCCAATGGGGAAGCCAGATTCATTTAACAACCGTGTTACTAACTTAACTGTAAATGATTCACTTAACAACCGTGATAAGAAAGGTCATAAAATGGGTCAAAACTCACTTAATGACTGTCTTGCTTAGCAATGGGAAATTTTGGGCTCACTTGTGGTCCTAGGTAGAGGATCAACAGCGCATTGTTTTCCCCTAAATGCCATCTCTGAACTCTGTAGATGGTTCAAGGAACACTTCCCAAAACTCACACAAAATCAACATGATTTGATGGATATTGAAAATATTGCCAAAATATAAAATGTCATCAGTCTTCTCCTTCTTTAAAAAAAAAACAACAACCGGTTTTTTTTCCCTGTGAAAAATATTTTATTGATCCTTAAGTCAAATGAATTTCGTATTGTCTTTTTTAGCGGATTCAATAAATAAGTTTTCTACGAATGGGTCCATTTTAATTTTTAATACTGTAAAATATATAACCTATGCCAACAAAAGCTCTGTTTGGGGCGTCCTCCATGACTTTCAAAATTGGGAAAGGAGGCCGAAACGCTGACTTAGATTAAAATTAAACCCCAATCCTGCACATTTTAATCCACTTAACATCAGAGAGAGCCGAAGTGTTGCCCCCTCCCTTTGCAACCAGACACATTTCTTTAAAGTAGCCACCATGCCATGGGGGGGGGGCACTCTGGAATTAACCAAATTCAATCCTTCTGGCTCACCTTAACTGCTTTTTGCAGGGGGGGGGATCTAAACGCTCCTCATTAAGGACTAGAAACTTGACAAGGCAGAGGGTTTGGCTCACTGGGGGTTCCGGCTTCTAAATGGAAGAAGTGGGCACAGGAGGCGGCTTGTGGCTTTTCTTGACTCTCATGAAAGGTTAGTATGTGCTTTTTCTTTTCTTTTTTCTTTTTTGCCCTTTTCTTTTTAATTGAATTTCCTAGGAAATACAAAGCATTTTTTATGTCTTATCTCTCTGCTCCAGAGAAGGTGTGGCAGCCTCTTTCTGGAGGGCCTGGGAACTGGTTTCACTCAAGGCTAACAACATCCATCACCTTGAATCTTGGCAGCAGCAACAGGCACAGCTGGCCACCTCCAACCGGCACGTCAAGGAGAGCTAGCTAGCTATGTCCTGATAAAAAAGCTAAATAAATAAAATAATAAGCCAGGGCCTAACGCAGCTGCCTGGGTGACTTATGCAAAACAGTCACGCCTTGGTTTTGCAAAAAACCAAACCAAACCAAAACAAAAAAACCCATATACACGACAAGAGCCTGAATAAAGGACATAAAAGAAATTCCTTCCAGAAGGCTACAGAATCCTTGTTCCTGTTTTGGGGGGGATCTTGCCAGGGCCTCCTTAAACTTCTAGTCCTCAAGAGAAAGAAAGGGGGGAAAAGAAAGACAAAATGGCAAAAGAAGGAAGGAAGGAAGGAAGGAAGGAAGGAAGGAAGGAAGGAAGGAAGGAAGAAAGAAAGAAAGAAAGAAAGAAAGAAAGAAAGAAAGAAAGAAAGAAAGAAAGAAAGAAAGAAAGAAAGAAAGAAAGAAAAGAAAGACAGAAAGGAAAGGAAAGGAAAGAAAGAGAAAGACAGAAAGAAAGAAAGGAGAGAAAGACAGAAAGACAGAAAGAAAGACAGAAAGAAAGAAAGAAAGAAAGAAAGAAAGAAAGAAAGAAAGAAAGAAAGAAAGAAAGAAAGAAAGAAAGAAAGAAGAAACCCCCAGAATTGCTCAATGATGAGATGGGTAGCATATAAATTTAATAAAGAAATAAAATTAAAATGGACAGAGGGGAAGAATCCAGAACCAGAATCCGACTGAGATGGACACCCTTTGAATGGTGTGACAGTAGGAATGGATTTCCAGAGGGGGGAAAAATGCAGACTACAGGATCCAGGAGCACTAACCCAGGTGACCCTGAGGACCCAGATAAACCTTAGGATGCAAATGACCAACAGTATCAATCCTTCTGTTCCCCACCATCCAGTCAGAGCTGAAGAAGCTCCTTGGATGAGAAGTGAAACGTCTTAAAAAGACAAAACAAGAAAGTCCATTTGCCTCCTGAAAAAAACACAAAAAGCACCTTTGGGACAACTGGATGACTGAGAATCTCTTCAACATCCAACTGAGAACTACTTTTAAGGCAGTAATTTTTTGGTGTGTGTGTGTGTTTAGTTCACAGGATTTGATTCCTGGGTGGAATTTAGCTTGCAGAGGCCTTTAGCTTCCTATCACTTGCATTTGAACAGACAATCCTGCGCTCTGTTTTGGTTTGCAAAGCATTGCTCCTTTTATGTATTGGGGGTGCGCGGGGGGGACACACACACACAGGACGACGACCATTTGCAGCTTAGCCTCACAGGACTCGCTGCTCTCCTTGGGCAGGGCCCCGCTGACTGCGAGTGCGAAACTTACCATCACGTAATGGCGCTGCATCTCCGACTTTTCGCTGGCCAGCTTGTCGCATTCCAACTTCAGGCTGTTAAGAAAGAGGGAAATTGGGGAGGTGGGCATGGGGGAATGAAGTGGGAGGCGGGGGGCCCTTCTCTGCCATTTGGAAACGTTGCCTGACTTCCATTCAGAGTTAAAAGAGCACTGGAAAAAAAAAAAAAGCGACTGACCACCGGTCCTCACCCTTACGACCATGGTAGTATCTCCCAGTCAGGTCATCAAAACGTGAGTCTGTTTTTGAGCTTGAGATCTCACACCATCGTCTAGCTTTTTTTAAAAAAAAAAGTTATTATTTAAAAAAAAAGCAAAATGCAGTTTATAAAATATGCCTCCATTTCCAACTGTATCCAGATTTTTAAAATTTTTAAGGATCAAAGAATGAAGGTTGTGTTTCAGATTATCGCAAAATAATGGTGGGTTCTGCAGTCCTTTGCAAAACACGCAGAAAAGGGGGTCTCAAAAGAGAGGGGGAGGCAGATCCGGAGATCAGACTGGGATCTCTTGAGAAAATCTATAGATGATCTGCAACAGACTGGCAAGCATGTTTGACTTCAAATGGAGTCGGCCACATTTGGCAGCTTGTGGACTTCAACTCCCAGAATTCCCACTCCTGAATTAAGGCATCGACCCATAAGCTTGCAGGCTGGGGAATTCTGGGAATTGAAGTCCTGAAGTTGCTGAGGGCGAGAAACACTATTCTATAGGATGTCCCGGGGACATTTTAACACCACTGCACCAAAACTGTACACTGCCGAGATCCTCATAAGCAAAAACGGTGCGAATACAGGCCTCAGTGATCAATCACACCGAGTGTTGGTCCCATGGGATCCAACCTTCTTTTCGATTTCACCAACTCCCACATCCTGGCCTAGAAATCACCGTTCACACAACCGTGGGCTGAAAGCTGGAGAAAACTGGGCACATTTACCTGTGATACTGTGCCTGCAGCAACTGGAACTCATCTTTGATCCGGTCGCAGGAATCGGAAGTGGTGAACTTCAACTGCTGAGGCAGATGAGAAGAGGCCTGAAACAGAATTGTTTTTTGGGGGGGATGAGGGGGTGGGAGAACTATCCTTTTAGCCAATTAAAAATGACTCTAGGAGCCTGCTTTAATAGTGCTTGGTTTGGTATAATTATTAACTGCCTGCTCAAAATACTAGTCCTCAAGACTCACCAAAGAAACCATCCACTGCACTGTCAAGCAAATGGCATATATGGTGGTTTAGGAGGTACTGTGGCCATGTTTACACCCCATCTTAAGTTACGATGTGCTTTGCCTGATTTCATCTTAACGAGACTACTAAAGATATAATTCGACATAATCCAAAACATAATCAATGAACAGAATAGAATAACAGAGTTGGAAAGGACCTTGGAGGTCTTCTAGTCCAACCCCCTGTGCCTAGGCAGGAAACCTTACACCACTTCAGACAAATGGTTATCCAACATCTTTTTAAAAACTTTCCAGTGTTGGTGCATTCACAACTTCTGGAGGCAAGTTGTTCCACCGGTTAATTGTTCTCCCTGTCAGGAAATTTCTTTAGTTAGTTCTAGGTTGCTTCTCTCCTGGATCAGTTTCTACCCGTTGCTTCTTGTCCTGCCCTCAGTCAATCCTCAACACATTTTACACCGCCACATTTTGAGAATCGGTTTGGACCAGTAGTGAAGATTTTGAACTAGAAAACCAAGAGGTTAGGAGCTGGCGGGCTTTAGGCCAATTCCTTTCTCAGTCCAACCTACACTGGAGGGGGAATTAGTGGGAGAGACGTCTCACCTATGCCAAAGGCTCAGGCTGGAAAACAACAAAGACCCTGCTTGTCAGAAGTCAACTTGTAATCCTTCGTTTAGTGACCACTCAAAGTTAAGACGACTTTTCACACTGGTGACCATTTGGGGAGCTTGGCAACTGATTCGTATTGATGACGGTCGCAGTGTCCGTTGGTCACGCGATCACCATTGGTGGACTTCCCAGCCGGCTTCCAACAAGCAAAAGTCAAAGGGGGAAAGCCGGCTTCATTTAAGGACATGATTCTGCGGTGATTCACTTAACAACGGTGTCAAAAGTGGTCATAAAATGGGGAAAAACTCACTGAACAATGGCCACGCTTACCGACAGTCGTTTTAGGCTCAAGTGTGGTCATAAATTGAGGACGACAGTGTAATTTGACTTGTTTTGATATAATCCAGCTGGATACATCAGTTTCATATCTGGACAGCTGCAAACAGATGTTTTACGGGAAACATCCGATTTCAGCAATCCAGCCATTCTGCCTGCCTTTAGCAGTTGCAACAATTAGTAGGTTGGTTTTTTTTTTCGAGAAGGCATCTCCCATTTTGGATGGTGAACACCAGGATTATAGGTAGTCCTCGACTTATGACCATAATTGAACCCAACGCTTATGTTGTTGAGACTTTTGTTGATTGAGTTTTGCCCCCTTTTACGACTTTCATTGCCCGCATTTTGTCAGAAGGTTGCAAAAAGGGATCATTTAACCCCCTGGGACACACTGCGACTATCATAAATAGGAGTCAGTTGCCAAGCACCTGAATTTTGGCCAACGTGACTATGGGGATGCTGCAACAGTCATTAAGCGTGAAAAAGGGTCATAAGTCCCCTTTTTCCAGTGCTGTTGTAACTTAGATCACTAAATGAACTGTTGTAAGTCAAGGACTCCCTGCATTTTTTTTCAGTGCATCCCCATGCACTGTTGCAGGCCTCCTGCTAATCCCTGGCTTGTTTTAACATAAGTGTGTTAAATTAGTCACCCTCGTGGAGTCTAAACATTACGTACCATAAGTTGTAACACAAAGAGTGCAAGTCGTAAAGGTTATGTTCAGGTTATTGCTAGGGAAAAGCCCATCCTGGCTTAATTGGATGTGGGCATCGCCAATCCAAACAACATCTAAGAATGCTATGCGTATATTAATTTAATTTTCTATAATGCATGGATTTTTTCTTTGGTGCCAGAAAACTTTTATCTTGGGGGCCTTCTTCAATAACGTTTAACAAATCCAGCCCTTTGGAAATCTCTTCAACATCAAAGCCAGATCTTCTTTCCTTCCTTGATTTTTCTCTAGAAAACCAGCCGGATTTTATTTTCTTAGGATCCGGTGACGTTTGCTATACGAACAGCTTTTACCACAACAACCACAACCTGAGGACACACAATCTTTTTTCCCCTCCAAGTCCTTTGACCTGGGCTCTTGAAAGCGATTTTTTTTTTTTTTTTGGAGTGGGTGGGACGAAGTAGAGTTTGCTTAATTTTTCGCCCTTCCCCTTGTTTTCAGCCTGGGCCTTCTCCTTTTGAAAAGCAACATTAAACCCGCTTTCCTGTCATCGGAAATCCAGTGACCTTCCTTTTGTTTTCATTTCATTCTATTCTTTGACATCCTATAAAAATCAGCTTTGTGCGTGTGTGTGTGTGTGTGTGTGCGCCCAACCTCATTTTTCCCACTAAGCAGAGGACAGGCGGCCTGTTTCTAGTAGCGGTTTTCATCGTAAGATCCTGTTTCCTTTCATCCGTTTCCACCCCACAGATATCAGAGTGCAAAGGTGTGTGTGTGTGTGCCTGAGTTTATTTATTTAAACAACCCCTTCCGGTCCCCATATTTTGCCAATTCCACCATCTCTTCCAACCCAATCCTGCTTTTCCTACTCTCAAACCCCTCTGACCCATCCATGGCCCTTAAGGAGACTTTCTGTGGGCCTTCCCAAGCCTCTCTCACCCATCCACCCCAGCAGGAAAGGCTTAACTCCCCTCCTCGATGAGGACTAGTTACTTAACCCACACTCATCTTCTCCAGTCACCCGGCCACCATTGGGGTCCATGAACTTTTCTTGCCCCCCCCCCCCTTCCATCCAGTTGATGCCAGGCCTGTGCCCTGCGGGTGTTTTTTGGGGGGGGCATCACTGGGGTCCACATCACCCCCCCCTCAGCCCAAAGGTTCTTCTCTCTCCCACCAGCCCCAGGTCCGTGCCCTTCCTTCTATGCCCCAATTCTGTGGCTTCCCCTTTAAGAATTATTTTTGTTTGGGGGGGTGGGAATACCTCCTGCAAGAGGAGCCCCTTCCCCTCAAAACCACCTCCCTCCTGGCTGCACCACCCACGCCTGGTTCCCCCAATCCTCCTTTCCCCTTCTCCCCCTTCTCTCTCCTTTATACCAAAAACTCATTTGGTGGTGATGAAATCACGCCTTGCAATCTCCAATACTCCCCTCTTAATATTGGAGGGGGATCCCCAACCTCTCCTGACCTCTGGGTACCCCGATGCTCATGTTTCTGGGAACCCCGATGCCCGTGTTTCTGGGCACCCCAATACCCATGCTCCTGGGCACCCAGCTGCCCATGCTTCTGGGCACCCCGATGGCCATGTTTCTGGGCACCCCAGTGTCCCTGCTCCTGAGCATCCCAATGACCCCGTTTCTGGGAACCCCGATGCCCGTGTTTCTGGGCACCCCAGTGTCCCTGCTCCTGAGGACCCCAATGACCCCGTTTCTGGGCACCCTGATACCCATGCTCCTGGGCACCCTGATGCCCATGTTTCTTGGCACCCCAATGCCCATGTTCCTGGGAACCCCGATGCCCATGTTTCTGGGCACCTCAGTGTCCCTGCTCCTGAGCACCCCAATGACCCCGTTTCTGGGCACCCCGATACCCATGCTCCTGGGCACCCCGATGCCCATGTTTCTTGGCCCACGTTTCTTGGCACCCGGTCGCCCTTGCTTCCGGGCACCTCAATGCCCATGCTTTCCTGCCCCTTCCCCTTTTCTCTCCCCTCCCTCCCTCCCTGACTCGCGTGTTTTTCCCCCTCCTTCCTCCCCACGGCCCCCACGCCGGTCCGGGCGAGATCTCTGCCCTCCCCTCCCGAGGGTCCCCCGATCCTCAACGCCCCCGCGGCCTTTGACTCCCCCTCCCCCTCTTTCTCCCTGCACCCAAACGCCCCCCGTCCCGCATTCCCACGACGCTCCTCCTCCCCGGGCCCCGAGTAAACCAGCCCCCCATCCCCCTCCCCCCACCCCCTCCATCCTCCTCTTCCTCCTCCTCCTCTTACCGAGTGCCGGCTTTGCGGAAACATCATGCCAATCCGGGGCAGCCGAGCCGGAGGCAGCCAGCCTGCTGCTGCACCCCGCTGCAAGCCGCCACCGAGCGGGGCGAAGGCGGCCGAGAAGGAAGAGCACCAGGCGGCGGCGGCGGCGGCGGCGGGAGCCGGTCGTCCGAGGCGGCCTTTTGTGGGTTCTTAACCGGGCCGGGATGCACCCCCACCCCGCCCTCCGCGAGACGGAGCTGCTGCTGCTGCTGCTGCTGCCGCCGGCAGGGAAGCGGTTGCAGCTCTTTCTCTCTCTCTCTCTCCCCCCTCTCACAACCCCGACGGGCCGGCTGCAAAAGCGGGGGAGGCCCCGGAGGCGTCTCGGTGAGCACCCGAGAGGCGGCTGTGCGGGCCTGGCCGAGGCCGGAAGGACGGGGAAGGGCCAAGCGGCGCAGTTCTCCCGGGCCTCGCCCGCGCCTTCTTCCTCCGCCTCCTCGGCAGCTGCTGCTCCTGCTCCCGCCGCCGCTGCTTCTGCTGCTGCTTGTGCCGCTCCTATTGTCTAATGGCGGCTGCAGCGGACCCCCGCGCTCGCTCCTGCGGCTGAGCGGCAGCACCACCTGCTGCTCCGCCGCTGCATTTCCGAGCCGGCCTCCTCGCCCTCCCCGCCCGCCCACCCCCACAAACACGCCACTCGCCCCGCCCCGCCCGCGCTTGGCACGCCGCTCCTTCCCCCGCCCCCGGGGCGCGCCCCCCATAGGCCCCGCCTCCTCCTCCTCCTCCTCCTCCCTTTGCCCTCCATCCCCGGGGGGGCGGGGGGGCTGTGCGCGTTCCGGCAGGCGGATGCAAAAGGGGATGGGGGCGGGGGAGAGAGAGAGAGGGAAGGAGAAGCCGCGTGGCCGGGCCTCGCCCCCTCCCCGCCCGCCCGCGGGAGGAAAGCCCCCCTCTTTTGCAACGGTGCCTGGACGGGTGGGGGGTCGCTTCCCTCATATTCCACTCCCCCACTCGAGCACCCATGCGTGCACGGGGTCGGTCCCAGATAGATTCCCCCCCACTTCTACAACCCACCCACCCCAGTCTTTGCATCAGTACGTGGAGGGTGGGTCGGTCCTAGGTATCCTCCCCCACCCCTTGCACCGATGTGTGGCTGGGGTCGAACACGGATCCCCTCCCTCACTTTTTGCACCAATACATGTACGGGGTCATCCTGGATGTCCCCTCCCCCCACTCCTTGCACTGATGCGTGGATGAACACAGATCCCCTCCCCACTCCTTGCACCAAAATGTGGACGGGGCCGAACACGGATCCCCTCCTCACTTTTTGCACTGATGCGTGGATGGGGTCATCCTGATATCCTCCCCCACTCCTTGCACCGATGCGTGGAGAGGGTCAGTCCTGGATATCCCCTCCCCCACCCTTACACCAATGCATGGACGGGGTTGAACACGGATCCCCTCCCCCACTCCTTGCACCGATGCGTGGATGGGGTCGGTTCTGGATATCCCCTCCCCCACTCCTTGCCCCAATGTGTGGACAGGGCCGAACACAGATCCCCTCCCTCACTTTTTGCACTGATGTGTGGACGGGTCAGTCCTGGATATCCCCTCCCCCACTCCTTGCACCGATGCGTGGACGGAGTCGAACACGGATCCCCTCCATCACTTTTTTGCACCGATACGTAGACGGGGTCAGTCCTGGATACCCCTCCCCTTCCAATTTGGATCGACGTGTGAACGGGGGGTCGGTTTCAGATAGTTCCCCCCTCCATTCCTTGCACCCATGCGTGGTGGGCTCGGGATAGCCCCCCCACCCCACTCTGCCCTCCCCCACTCTGGAGAGATACCGCTCAGTGGGAGGGGGGAAGGCAAAGCGATGGTTTTTTGGGGGGTGACTTTCCACGACACCCCCCCGACGCCCCTTTTTTTCCAATCCAACTCCTGGGTGCGGCTGGCGAGAGCAGCTTTCAGCCCTTGGTTTGTGTATTGGGGGAGAGGTGATCAGGTGGGGCAATTCGGGTTTTGGAAGGGCGGGGAAGTGCCGATCGACTTTTCCGAAAGCCTGACGCAAGCAACGGGGAAGCCGGATTCACTTCACCAATGAACGGCTGTAGCAATTCACTTAACAACAGTCTCCCTTGGCAACCAACGTTGGGTGTCAATCGAGGCCGTAGGTCGAGGACTACCTGTGATACACACTCTTCATCCCTGCCTGCGGCCAAAAGAGAGGGAAACGTTTGCCACCTGCTTTTAATCGTTTTGCTGATTTTATTGTGAGTTTTATGATAGTTGGGAGCTGCCCAGCGTTGCTGAGAGCAAAGTTGAAAGCTAGAAATACAGGCAGGTAGTCCTCGGCTTACGACCCGAATGGAACTGTGTATCTTTTAACTATCTGCCATCGCTTTGCCACCCAACTTACGTAATTCCCACAACGCTGTAGGGCTGTATTACTACCATCCTCATCTGGTATCTATCTCCTTATTTTCTTATGACTGTAGCATAGTTGCTTGTACTTTACGGTTTAATATTGTTTTCTTTAGTATCCTACGACTATCGCTAAGTGTGGTATCTTATGATTTAGGATTATTATTATTATCACGATTTATCACTTGTTGCTTATATGTATGCTGAAAGCTTATGCACTGAAGACAAATTCCTTGGGTGCCCAATCACACTTGGTCAATAAAGCTGTTCTGTTCTGTTCTTTTTGGTTCCCTGTTCTATTTCCTATCCTATCCTTCCCCTCCCTTCCCTTCCCCTCTTTCCCCTCCCCATCCTATCCTTCCAATTCTGTTAACCTTTCCTTTCCCCTCCCTTCTCCTTCCAACTCTGATATCCTATCCTTATCCCTATCCCTCTTCCATCCTATCCTTAATCCCTAGGAAAGATCCAACCGTCAAAAGTACAATCCTCGACTGACAGCCACAGTTGAGGCCAACAGTTCTGTTGCTAAGTGAGGCACTTGTTTGCCCCGTTTTACGACCTTTCTTGCCATGGTTGTTAAGCGAATCACTGCGGTTGTTAGAAGGTCGCAAAAAGGGGGGGGGGAAATCGCGTGAACCCTCCCTCTGATGCTGCAACCGTCATAAGTATGAGTCAGTTGTCAAGCGTCTATGGAACACCTGACTGAGGGGATGGCTGCAACGGTTGCCAGTGTGAAAAATGGCCATAAGTCGCTTTTTTCAGTGCCATTATAACTGAACGGTCAGTAAATGAACTGTTGTAAGATGAGGACTACCTGTGCAAAGGCTCATTCGGTATTTCCCAGTTCACCTCTACACACCAGGACACACTTAAAATAAGATAGGGAGACCCTCTTAAGATTACTCCTAATAAAAGGTGTGGGGGCTCCGACAAATCCACCCCCATTTAAATCATGAGTCTCTAGCCACATCTCTCAGAGTAAAAAAAAATGATTTATTAGGAGTGACCATGTCGGCATTACCTGGGTGCAGCCGACTCTAAGACACACCATTCATTTCCCCCTTGACCTGGTCCCCCCCGGATGTATATTCTCCAATGGGACACATCCATAGCCAAGAGTCATCCATCATGCTCTCCAGTAATAATCTTGCGTGCCAACAGCTTCAGCTGTCTAGCAATTATCTGAAGCATTTAAGGAATGCACTGCCTTCCCCACTCCCTTTTCTGCTGGCAACTAAAAAGACCAAAGGAGTATTTTTTTTAGTTGACAAAAGGAGCTGAGAGGGCCTTGTAAAAGGCAATGTTTTTCAATCTTTGGAACTCTTAGGATGTGTGGACTTCAACTCCCAGAATTCCTCCTCCTCCAGTCATGTTAGCTCAGGAATTCTGGGAGTTGAAGTCCAAAAGTCTTAAAACTTGCCAAGTTCGAAGATCCTTGCTCTAAAAACTGGTGTCAAACTCGATTTCATCGGGGGCCACATCAGGGTTGTGTTTGATTTCGGGGCTGGGCACGGTCAGGGTGGAAGGGGGGGGCACTGGCAGAAGTGCCACCAGTTCCCCCCCTCTGCTGTTTCCAGAACTGCCCAGTGGGTTGGATCTAAGCACCCCCAAGGGCTGGATCCGGCCCCCGGGCCTTGAGTTTGACGCCCCTGCCTCTAAAACGGGTGGGCAAACTTTTTGGCTCGGGGGCCGCATTGACTTTTAAAATTTGACAGACGGGCCGGGTCAGCACAAGATATTTTGGGAATTGCCCCCCCTCCCCCCCTTCTTCTCCCCTTCCCCTCCCCTCGGAGGCCCCCTGAGTCAGGAGTTGCTATCGCCGGCGCAGCTCTGCGCGGCTCCAGTCCCGTGTTGCCTTGGGAAGGGAAAGGCAAAAAGGAAGAGCCGCGGTGGCGCTTTGCAATGGCAGCAGCGGCACCGGGGGCTCAGGCTCAGCGGCTCCTGGTTTTGCCTTTCCTTCCCGAGGCAACGCGGGACTGGAGCCGCGTGGAGCTGCGCCCGCGGTAGCAACTCCTGACAGCCCCAGCCGGACACCTGAGCGGAGCCCGGGCGGAGGGAAAGCAGTGGGCGTTCCTGGGCGGCGACCTCGGCCCCGCCACCAGGGAAGCGGCTGCCCAGCTCCGTGTTGTGTGTGCAATTTTATGGCGCGCGGGCTGGGTCTCTTTGGCCGGCCCCAATTTTTTTTTCAGAGAGGATTTTTTTTTTCCAGAGGCGGGCCGTATTAAAATGACTAACGGGCCGGATGTGGCCCGCGGGCCGTAGTTTGCCCACCCCTGCCTCTAAAAGGATGCAAATGACCAGCAAGGCCTGCAAAGGAATCCAGAACCAGAATCCAACTGAGATGGACCCCCTTTGAATGGGATGGAAGTAGGAACGGATTTCCAGAGCGGGGGGAAAAATGCAGATTACAGGAAGGAAGAGCACCACACAGGTGACCCTGAGGACACAGATAAACCTCCGAGTGGCCTCAACGACTCTCTAATAGGCTGCAAACGACCAGCGGTATCAATCCTTTCCTTCCCCACCATCCAGTGAGAGCTGAAGAAGCTCCTTGGAGGAGAAGCAAAACATCTTCAAAAGGAAAAAGTCCAGTTGCCTCCCGGAAGAAGAAGAAAAAAAAATAAGCACCTTTGAAATTTCCAAAGTTGAGAGACACCGCGGCCATCTATTCCAGCAGCTTCCTGTCCCACTTTCCCAAGGGAAGATGGCTGTTTGGGGGGTGTGTGTGTGTGGACATCCTTCTGTGGGGCAGGAAGAGAGTGCAGCAGAGAAGTGTAAGGGGGGTGGGTGGGATGTGGGGAGGGGATTCACCTAACAACAGGAAGTGCTGAGAATAGGGGACGAAAACCTCTTGGCAGGAAATTGGCCGAGCCACCACTGGAACCGTCTGAAAAAAAGATTATTTTTTTCCCTCACACCCCTTGCAGGAAAGCGAAGCGAGATAGAAATCTAGAACTTGGTAGAAATGAGGTTGCAGTCTGCTCCGTGTTGTGTAGATCTGGTTGTGGTCTGCGCGTCCGGCTGGCTGACAGAGGTGTGGCTTTGTGGCTTCCTGTCCCGACATCGCAAGTTTGCTCAGCTATATTACCTAACATTAACCCAGATTCCACGTATTGGATGAATTCAGCCTGGCTGATTTAGTTTGCTTAATCGTCCTACTTGCACAAACACACAAACGGTGTGCATGGGTGTCTATGACGTGCGACAGGCCGGCTACTCCCCTGTGAGACAAAAAAAAAGGGGGCAGGGGGTTGTCTTTGGAAGGTGCCCAATGCTGGCTTAAAGCAGGCTGCTGGTTACAAACCAGGTTTATAACAAAGGCCTAAAGTGAATGCATCGTTTTAACAGCTCAGCACAAAAAATAAAATAAAATAAAATAAAATAAACAACTTTGTTGTCTAATTCTTTTACGTTGCAGCCAAGAATCACATTCCCCCAGCTCAAGAGATTGGGGAAAGGGGGCTAGACTTTTAGGAATGAGGTAATTGGCCAAAAGACAAGAGATATCTATCTGGCTAATCTTGTTAAACCGGTTTGGGCCTCTGACAGAGTTCAAATCTTTGATCGGTCTGGCTTCCTTTTGACGCTTTGCAAATTGCCAGGAGGGGAAGCAGAACAGTTGGGTCTCTGGTATACTGCTTCGGGACATGGAGGTTTCCTTTGGCATGCTATTTGTTTTGGCTGATTAGACCCAGGATGGTGGTGGTGGTTGTTCATTGGGAGGTCGTGCCCAACGTTCCTCCGGGCCTTCCTGTCCGCTACCATCCTCCGGAGTCCATTTAAGCTCACGCCGACTGCTTCAGTGACTCCCTCCAGCCACCTCATTCTCTGTCGTCCCCTTCTTCTTCTATTGCCCTCAACCAGGGGTGGGATTCTACCGGTTCAGACTGGTTCGGGTGAACCGGATGTTAAATTAGCATCTGGTTCGCCCAACTGGTATTTGAACCGACCAGCTGGCCCCTCCCACCCTGCCCCTCCCCTCCCCAAATCTCTGCGTGGCCCATTTTCAATGCAGGGTCTGCGCTGAGGCTCTGGGGGTGTGTGAAAAATGGGCCTTTGGGAGGTCTGGAAACAGGCCTGTTTCTGGCTTCCAGAAGGCCTCCAAAAAAGCCAATGCAATCCTAAAGTTGCATTAACAGAGGGATACAATCAAGATCTAGTGAGGTACTAATACCACTCTATAAAGCCTTAGTAAGACCACACTTGGAATACTGCATCCGGTTTTGGTCATCACACTATAAAAATGATGTTGAGACTCTAGAAAAACTACAGAGAAGAGCAACCTGGATGATGAGGGGACTGGAGGCTAAAACATCCAACAAACGGTTGCAGGAACTGGGCTTGGCTAGTTTAGTGAAGAGAAGGACCAAGGGAGACAGGATAGCGGTCTTCCAATATTTGAGGGGCTGCCACAGAGAGGAGGAAGTGGGTCAAGCTATTTTCCAAGGCACCCGAAGACCAGACAAGGAACAATGGATGGAAACTGAAGAAGGAGAGATTCAACCTGGAAATAAGGAGAAGTTTTCTGACAGTGAGAACAAACAACCCATGGAACAGGAGTTGCCCTCGGAAGTTGTGAGAGCTTCATCACTTGAGACTTTCAAGAACGGGCTGGAGGAGGCTGTTTTTGCCTTCCCAGAGGCCCGAGGGAAGCCTCTGGACCCCGGGGAAGGCGAAAAACAGCCAAACCGGAAATACCGGTAGGCCACGCCCACCATGGCCACACCCACCCAGCAACTGGGCAGCGAGTCCTTCCTTCCGCTCCCGTGTTTTTCAACCTTGGCAACTCTTTAAAGATGTGTGGACTTCAGCTCCCAGAATTCCCAGGCCAGCGTGCGTCGGAAGTCCACACGTCTTTAGGGTTGCTCAAATGAGAGAAACTCCCATCTAATCTGTCGTTCTATTTTTTTTTTTATCCAGCATACAATGCTGGTGCCGCTGTAATTGGTGCACTAATCAATATTAATAACTAATTAATATTAATAACAGCAGAGCCGTGCTGGCGCAGTGGTGAGAATGCAGTATTGCAGGCAAACTCTGCCGACTGCCAGCAGTTGGATCCTGACCGGCTCAAGGTTGACTCAGCCTTCCATCCTTCCGAGGTGGGTAAAATGAGGACCCAGATTGTTGGGGGCAATTTGCTGACTCTGTATAAACCGCTTAGAGAGGGCTGGAAAGCATTCTAAATATAAGTCTTAAGTGCTATTGCTATTAATAAATAATTGGCCCACTCAATTCACCCACCACCCACTCATCCAACCATCCACCCACCCACCCACCAACCCTTCTTTCCTTCTTTGCATCCGTGCATGCATGCATGTACCCAGGGATCCATGCATTCATCTATCTACCCTTCCTTCCTTCCTTCCTCCTTCCTTCCTTTCTTCCTCCCCTACTTCTCCTTCCTTCCTTCCTCCCTCCCTTCCTTCCATGCATCAATTTATCCATTCACCCTCCCTCCCTCCTTCCTCCAATGCATCCATGTATCTACCCTCCCCTCCCCCTCCCCTTCTCTATTTCCTTCCTTCCTCCTTTCCTTCCATTTATCCATTCACCCTTCTTTCCTTCCTCCAATGCATCCATTTATCCGTTCACCCTTCCTTCCTCCTTCCTCCCTCCTTCCTCTAATGCATCCATGTATCTACCCTTCCCCTCCCCTTCTCTATTTCCTTCCTTCCTCCCCTACTTCTCCTTCCTTCCTTCCTTCCTTCCTTCCTTCCTTCCTTCCTTCCTTCCTTCCTTCCTTCCTTCCTTTCTTCCTCCCTCCCTCCCTCCCTCCCTCCCTTCCTTGCATCAATTTATCCATTCACCCTCCCTCCCTCCTTCCTCCAATGCATCCATGTATCTACCCTCCCCTCCCCCTCCCCCTTCTCTATTTCCTTCCTTCCTCCCCTACTTCTCCTTCCTTCCTTTCCTTCCATCTATCCATTCACCCTCCCTCCCTCCCTCCCTCCCTCCCTCCAATGCATCCATGTATCCATTCTTCCTTCCTTCCTTCCTTCCGTCCCTCCCTCCAATGCATCCATGTATCTGATCATGAAGGCATGCACCCACCCAAAAGATCCAGTGCATTTGCTTCAAAGCATCTGGGTTACAAAAAAAAAAAATCTGAGCACATCCAACGACAACAAATTTTGTGTACTTTAGGTCCCTGTGTGCCAGGTTGTGATCACGAGGATGGATAGGTGCAGCCGAGATTGGATACCTGCAAACGCAACCAATTTATCCTGCCTCATCCATTCTGGGAAAACCCTGACGCTCCCGCCCCCAGCCTGCCTGGTTCCTTCTCCAGCAGCCAGAATGACTTTTCTGGGGTAATGAGGACAAGGGCGGTGTGGGGGGTGTTGAACTCGAACACGGAATCCCCTTCCTTTTTCCCCCTCAAATTTCAGAGACTGAAGCCCAGCCTGGAAAAAGGGTTTGATGCTTTAAGCGACTTCTAACGAAGCCCCTTCAGAGGTCTGGCTTCTTCTTTGCTAAAGGGGAAAAAAAAAGAAAGAAAGAAACCTGAGGAAGCTGCCAAAAATACAGCCAATTTAATGAAGAGCCTTGGTAAATTATTCAGGTTTTTTTTCTCTCTCTCTCTCTCTCTCTCTCTGTCTCTCTCCTTTAATCCCGACTGCTAGTCACGACGGAGGCAGGTTGGGGAAAAAGAAAGAAAGAAAAAAAAAAAGAGCTTTGCTTTGCATAAAAGTAGGAAATCATTCTTTCTCGCCCACAGGGGAAGATAATAAAGCTGGTTGGGGAAGCCTCCGCGGGCTCTTATCTCCCCCCATGGAGATTTCTGGGAAGAAAAATGGCCTACAAATTGAATGGCTCAGCAGGGAAACTTTTGCCGCTGGCAAATTCCAGGGAACCGTCCAGACTGGGAATTAAAAAGACGGGTGGGGGGGTGGGGCAAATCCCAAAAGGAAACCCTCTTTTAGGATTGCAACCAGCCCCATCCACACGGCCAGGTTCAAAAGAGAACAAGGCCTGGTGGCGTTCTCAATGAGAAGATTTTGTACGAGAAGATTTCCACCTGAATTTTCCCCTTTCCTTCAAATATCCACTCCTCCTTCCCTTTTCAAGCTGCGTTAAGCACAACTGAGACACCGCGCACCATTTGCGCACCACAACCAAAGCTTCCACTGCAATAGCAACGAAAAAGTAAGGTTCTACATTGAGGCAAGAAACAGGAAATGCACAGGTACAGTAGATGTGGTACCTGGCTCAATAGTAGTAACTGGGAGAGGGATCTCGGAGTCCTAGTGGACAACCATTTAAATATGAGCCAGCCGTGTGAGGCAGCTGCCAAAAAAGCCAACACAGTTCTAGGCTGCATAAACAGAGGGATAGAATCACATGAAGTGTTAATACCACTTTATAAGGCCTGGGTAAGGCCACACTTGGAATATTTGCGTCCAATTTTGGTCTCCACGATGTAAAAAAGTTGTTGAGACTCTAGAAAAGAGTGCAGAGAAGAACAACAAAGAGGATTAGGGGACTGGAGGCTAAAACGTATGAAGAACTGGTTGCTGGAACTGGGTATGTCTCGTTTGATGAAAAGAAGGACTAGGGGAGACATGATAGCAGTCTTCCAATATGTAAGGCGGGACAGCTTTAAGACCTGTGGACTTCAACTCCCAGAATCCTTCCTCCAGTCATGTTAGCTCAGGAATTCTGGGAGTCGAAGTCCACATGTCTTAAAATGGCCGACATTGAAGACCCTATGCTAGACCAGGGGTTTTCAAACTTGACAGCTTGAAGACTTGTGGACTTCAACTCCCAGAATTCCTCCAGTCATGTTAGCTCAGGAATTCTGGGAGTTGAAGTCTACAGGTCTTAAACTTGCCAAGTTTGAACACCCTTGATCTAAAAGAAGAGGGGGCCAACCTATTCTCCAAAGCACCAGAAGGCAGGACAAGAAGCAACGGGTAGAAACTCATCAAGGAGAGAAGCAACTTAGAACTAAGGAGGAATTTCCTGACAGTTAGAACAATTAATCAGTGGAACAACTTGCTTCCAGAAGTTGTGGATGCTCCAACACTGGAAGGTTTAAGAAGAGATTGGACAACCATTTGTCCGAAATGGTATAGGGCTATAGATGGTATATAGACGTAGTAAATGGTATATAGACGTAGTCCTCGACTTAGTGGCCATTCAAAGTTATGACGGACCTCCCTGGGGATACCTAAAGCCTCGGATTTGAAGTTTCAATGGTTGGCCCCCTCCCCCACTGTCATGTGATGGTACTTTGGTTGCTTGGCCACGAGGCAGATTTTTGGCTGTAGTGTCCTATGGTCATGTGACTGGATTATGATGATTTTGTTGAAAAAACACATTTACAGGTAGTCCTCGACTTACTAACCCTTCACTTAGTGACCATGGAAATTACAACGGCACTGAAAAAAATGACTTATGTCCATTGGTTGTGGTTCGCCGGCAGCAGATGCAGACAGCTGAGGTGTTGGAGAGCGAGGACTCAGATGAGGGGCCTGCGTGCGATGCAGGAATGGGGCCAGGACCATCAGGGAGTGGAATGCGGCCTTCGGAGATTGTGGAGGCTGGCAGCAGTGAGGAAGAGGCCCCCGAGGAGCCTGTGCCCAGCGTTTATGCGCACAGCACTGCTCGAAGGAAAGAGCATCTGCAGCAGCACAGGTGACTCGGGAGTAAGGCTGCAAGGTAACGGCCCCTCCCTGAGAAGATAAAAGCCAGCTGAGACACCGGAGTTCTTTGCAGGAAGCAAAGAAGTTTTTGCACTCAAGCCTTGTGGACGTTTGGAATATCTTGGTTGGTGTTTGGAGATTCTTTGCGTTTGAAATATTTCTTAGTAACTTTATCTGGTATTCTTGGCAGCCTTGCACAACCTTGGCAAGGCTCGTTCTTATCAGAGATGATTAGTTTGAAACAGCCTTTTAACCGTGAATGAACGGAATTAGCAGAGAGGCATTAAAAGGCTTTGCTTTTATCTCTGTTTGGTGTTTGTTTCCTTGGAACAAGGTTTGGGGCAGAACATCATTTTTCACACTTTTAGACCGTTGCAGCATCCTCATGGTCACATGATCAACATTCAGACGCTCAGCAACTGACTCACATTTACGACGGTTGCAGTGTCCCGGAATCATTGTGATCCCCTTTTGCAACCTTCTGGGGAGACAAGTCAACAGGGAAGCCAGATTCACTTAACAACCTTGTTACTAACTTAACAACTGTGGGGCAAAACTCACTTAACAAATGTCTCACTTGACAATGGAAATTTTGCTCTTAATCATGGTCGTAAGTCGAGGATTGCCTATACTTTCGGCAGTTTTTGGAAAAACGTGGCTGTGGAGCTTAATGACCTTGCAGTTAAAAAAAAGATTGCACAGGTAGTCCTTGACTTACGACCACAACCAAGCCCAAAATTTATGTTGCTAAGTGAGACATTTGTTAAATTGAATTTTGTCCCACTTTACAACCTTTCTTGCCACAGTTATTAAGTGAATCACTACAGTGGGTAAATTAGTAAACCAATTGTTAAGTGAACCTGGGCTCTTCATTGACGTTGCTGATTGGAAGGACGCAAAAGGGGATCATGGGACCCTGGGGACGCTGAAACCGTCATAAGTACGAGTCAAATGCCAAGCATCTGAATTTTGATCCCATGACCCTGGGGATGCTGCAACAGTCTTAAGTCTGGAAAATGGTCATAAATCCTTTTTTCAGTGCTGTAAATTGGAACGGTCACTAAACGAACTGCTGTAAGTCAAGGACTAACTATTTATTTCATGTGCACAAGAAATATATTGGTTTAAATGTCTGCTGCCCCCTGGTGGATAATGACAATATAAATCCTAGGCATAGCCAATACAGTATAACAACAATCAATAAACAATAACAGCCAAAATAATAATAATAAAGCCCCAAACCCCAATATTTTCCCAAAATACTGATTTGGGGAGAGAAAAAATCCAAAATAGAGATTCCCTTAGTTTTGAACAACACTACTTTTCAGTAACCATAATACGACTAAAAGTTTCCCCTTTTTTAAAAGAGAGCAATGGAATTAAAGGTCAGAAATATTTTTAATCACTTCTCTCAATAGTTAATAATTCCTGGGAAAAATATTCCTTTATTCTGAGAAAGATTAGTCCTTGGCTTACAGCTGTTCATGTAATGATTGTTCGAAATTACAAACCGCACTGACAAAAGTCACTTATGACCACTCCTCGCATTTATGACCATTGCAGTGCCTGCCCCCCCCGCCCCCCCCAAAGTCATGGAATCAAAATGTAGGAGTCTGGCAACCAACATGCATTTATGACAGCTGCAGAATCCTGGTTTCCTGTGACCACCATTCCCAGGTGGCTTCCGACAATCAAGAGTCAGTGGGAGAAATTGGATTCGCTTAATGACCATGGCAAGAAAGTTCCCAGATCAAGTGCGGTCTCACCAGAGCAGCGACTGGCACCTCATGTGATCTTGACACTATCCCTGTGTTGACCTGGGGGCCAGGGGTGTCAAACTCAAGGCCTGTAGGCTGGGGTGCAGGCATCCTAGAAATTGCAAGGGGCCGGCCCGCCTCGCTTCAGACAGGCTCACGCTATCCTGGTGTGCCCGCATGCGCCCAGGAGGCAGGTGTACAAGTGCATAGCAGTGGTGGGTATCAGCTTTGGAAGCCATATTAGCTCCAGACGCTTCCACACTGCCACATTCTTGACCCTGGGAAAATGGGAGGGGGGCAGGGGTGGGATTCTCCCAGTTCGCACCTATTTGCTAGAACCGGTTGTTAACACTCTAAGCAGTTCGGAGAACCGGTTGTTAGAAGGAATTATTGGGCTAATCCTGTAAGGAAGGCAGGAAGGAAACATTCTGGTGTTGCTTACAGAAACTGCCTCTCCGTTAACTCTTTTTACATTCTTGGCAGGACTAGACTTCCTGTCTCTGGAATTGAGTTTTTTTTCTCCCTCCTTTGCTGGTACTTTGCTTGTGTGGAGGGACCATTCAAAATTTAGAGCCAACCCGAAACTAAGAAGAAACTTCTTGACAGGGAGGACAATTAACCAGTGGAACAACCTGCCCCCAGAAGTTGTGGAGGCTTTTAAAAAAGAGACCGGACAGGTATGGAGTATAGGTATAGGGTGCCCTGCTTGAGCGGGGGAATTGGATGAGAAGATCTCCCAGGCTACCTTCCAACTCAATTCTGATTGAAATGGATCTGTGGATCCATTTCAACGGAAAACCCGAACCTGGCCCAAAGGTAAAGAGACACAGAGAGAAGGCTAAAAATCAAGAGTTCTGGTGAAGAGAAGCCGAGAGAAGAGCGGAGTGAGAGCTCTGAGGAGACAACTTCATAAATCATTTCTGCCAACACACACACACACACATCCTTCCCTGCTACCCCCCCCCCCACCCTCTTTCTACATTTCCGGCTTTATCTCTGACTCCAACTAATTAAACCCCATAAGTCTTGCGCGGCTGGCGGGGGTTTTCCCCTCCTCCCGCTCCTTCCCCTCTTCCATTTTTCTCCATTCCTTTCACCTCCTCCAAAGTATTAGCATTACAAGCTGATTAAGCTGTAATTATCACCGTTTAACGCCTCTCGGATGGATGCAAGAATCATCTCTCACCGCCCTGCCTGTCACCAAAGAGCTGAGAGGCCTCCCCTTGGCGGCTCCCCGCTATCTTCTCTCCTAGGGACCGGGGTTGAGCTGGGTCCTAACCCGCCCGGGATTCGTTTTTTTTTTTCCGCCACCGTGGTGAAAAGCTGGATAAAAATCCAATAACTCATCTCTTAGGTGGCGGTTCCCAATTCCTGAGAGGCCTGCGTGCAGCTAAGGGCAACCTGGGATGGCTAACGTCAGCTTGAAAGCAGCCGGCAAAAAAGAACTTACGACGAGAGAGCAGGAGAAGGGGGACACCGAAAACAGAATAACAGAGTTGGAGGGCACCTTGGAGGTCTTCTAGTCCAACCCCCTTTTCAAGCCAGGAAACTCTATGCCAGGGGTGTCAAACTCAAGGCCCGCAGGCCGGATTCTGTTAAGAGGTATCTTGGAGTCCTAGTGGACAACCATTTAAATATGAGCCAGCCGTGTGCAGCAGCTGCCAAAAAAGCCAACACAGTTCTAGGCTGCATAAACAGAGGGATAGAATCACGTGAAGTGTTAATACCACTTTATAAGGCCTGGGTAAGGCCACACTTGGAATCCTGCATCCAGTTTTGGTCGCCATGATGTAAAAAAGATGTTGAGACTCTAGAAAAGAGTGCAGAGAAGAGCAACAAAGAGGATTAGGGGACTGGAGGTTAAAACATATGAACAACGGTTACAGGAACTGGGTATGTCTAGTTTGATGAAAAGAAGGACTAGGAGAGGCATGATAGCAGTCTTCCAATATCTCAGGGGCTGCCCCAAAGAAGAGGGAGTCAAGCTATTCTCCAAAGCCCCTGAAGGCAGGACAAGAAGCAATAAGGATGGAAACTAATCAAGGAGAGAAGCAACCTAGAACTAAGGAGAAATTTCCTGACTGACAGAACAATTAACCACTGGAACAACTTGCCTCCAGAAGTTGTAAATGCTTCAACACCTGACTTTTTAAAGAAGAGATTGGACAGCCATTGCTTGAGCGGGGGTGTGGGGTGGCGGGGTGGACTAGAAGATCTCCAAGGTCCCTTCCAACTCTGTTATTCTGTTAGCTGAGTAACTGAATGTGCACTGAAGGTGGCGTTTGATTTTGTTGTATGAGGTGCAATGACACTAAAGGAAACTAAAGCAGGCTCTGCGTCTCTGGGCATGAACTCAGCTTTGGTTATCTGTGTCTCTGAAAATTCCAACACTGGAAGTTTTTAAGAAGAGTTTGGACAACGATTTGTCGGAAGTAGTGTAGGTAGGGTTTCCTGCCTAGGCAGGAGTTGGACTAGAAACAGGGGTGGGATTGTACAGGTTCGCACCTATTCGCTAGAACAGGCTGTTAACATTCTAAGCAGTTTGGAGAACTGGTTGTTAGAAGAAATTACTGGCCTAATCCTGTAAGGAAGGCAGGAAGGAAACATTCTGGTGTTGCTTACAGAAACTGCCTCTCCGTTGACCCTTATTACATTCTTGGCAGGACTAGACTTCCTGTCTCTGGAACTTCTCTGGAGTTTTTTTTCCCCCTCCTTTGCTGGTCCTTTGTTTGGGTGGAGTGACCGTTGAAAAAAGTGACTTATGACCATTTTTTATACCTGTGACTGTTGCAGCATCCCCACAGTCACGAGAGGCCAGGCGAGGAGATGCATGCCTCTATGTGAGTGATGTTGAGTTGGCCACGCCCAGCCAGTCACATGACCACCAAGCCATGCCCGCCAACTAAGCCACGCCCACAGAACCGGTTGTTAAAAAATTTGAATCCCACCCCTGACTAGAAGACCTCCAAGTTTCCTTCCAACTGTGTTATTCTATTCTATTCCATTCTAGCTCTGATACAGATAATCAGAGTTGGAAGGGACCTTGTAGGTCATCTAGTCTAACCCCCCGCCCAAGCAGGAGACCCTACACCATTTCTGACAAATGGCAGTCCAATCTCTTCTTGAAAGTCTCAAGTGATAGCCTGTGGGGCCGCCTTAGAAACAGTGAAAGACCGGCCCGCGGTGCCTCTGCCAGCGGAAAACATTTTTGCTGGCAGAGGGTTGCAGCAGGCCGTCATAGCAGCCGAAAACGGAGCTCGGGCCACCACAGGCGCCCCCGAGTGATATCAAGATGGCCACCTCAAACACAACCCTGATGTGGTCCTCAATGAAATTGCATTTGACAGCCCTGCTGTGTACCATTTCAGAGAAATGGTTGTCCAATCTTGTCTTTAAAACTTCCAGGGTTGAAGCATTCACAATTTCTGGAGGCAAGTTGTTCCACTGGTTAATTGTTCTACCTCTCGTGTAGGTCAATCAGAACAGAGCTGGAAGGTCATCTAGTCCAACCCTGCCTGCTCAAGCAGGAGACCCTATAACAGGGGTGGTTAACCTTTTTGGGTTCCTGCGTCAAAAAGTGTATGTGTGCTTGCACTCGTGTACTCGTGTGCCAGCACCCAGAAGGCAATGTGTGCGCCCCCTCCACGCCCCCTGGACATGCTCACGAGATCCCCCATGCCCGCCTCTCCTTACCTGCACTGTGCCTCCCAGCTGATTTTAGGCCCTTTTGAGGCCTTTTTTTGGCCTTCCAGAGGCTTGAGGGAAGCCTCTGCGGTCTTTGCAGGCTGAAAAATAGGTCCGTTTCCTCACTTCCTCTATTTCTGGAAATACCAGAAGTGGCAAAACGGGCCTATTTTTCGGCCTGCAAAGACTGCAGAGGCTTCCCTCAAGCCTCTGGGAGGCTGAAAATCAGCTGGGAGGCATGTGCATGTGCAGTGAGGTAAGTTTGCCTGGTGCTCGCATGCCCACACAAAAGGCTCTGAATGCCACCTGTGGCACACATGCCATAGGTTCGCCCTCACGGCCCTATAATATCATTTCAGACAGGTAAATATAATCCTTAGTTCCAGGTTGCTTCTCTCCTTGATTAGTTTCCCTCCATTGCTTCTTATCCTGCCTTCAGGTGCTTTGAAGAATAGCTTGACTCCCTCTTCTTTGGGGCAGCCCCTCAAACATTGGAAGAGTGCTATTACATCACTCCTAGTTCTTTTTTTCCTCCCATTAAATTAGACCTACCCAATTCCTGCAACCATTCTTGGTATAATTCAGCCTCCAGTCCCCTAACCATCTTTATTGCTCTTCTCCATACTCCTTCCAGAGTCTCAGCATCTTACCACGCTTCAATTAGTGACCATTTGAAGTTACAGCGGCCTAAATACATAAATACATGCTGGTTGACAAGTATCTGAATTCTGATCAGGTGATCATGGGAATGCTGCAACAGTCGTAAATGTGAAGAACGGTCATAAGTCACCTTTTCCAGTGCCGTTGTAACTTGGAGCAGTCTCTAAAAGTGAATAGTTCTAAGACGAGGGAGAAGGGATATACAGGTAGCCCTCAACTTACAACCTTTCGTTTAGGGACTGAAGTTAGCAAAGACAAAAATGGCGTATGGCTGTTGTTCACACTTACGACCGTTGCAGCATCCCCCAGGATTACCTGATCACAAATTCATCAATTCATATTTATGACGGTCGCAGGGTCCCGGGGGGGAAGTCACGTGATCCCCTTTTGCAACCTTCTGACCACGAAGTCAACAGGGGGAAGCCAGATTCACTCAACAACCTCATGACTGACTTTACAACCGCGATGTTTCACTTAAAAGAACTGAGGCAAGAAAAGTCGTGCGTTCAGCCAACGCGCTTGTGGGAAGGAAGGGGAAAAAAAAAAGGTGGTCAAAATGGGTCCAAAAAAATCCCAACCCCACTCACTTAACGCCTGTCTCGGTTAGCAACAGAAAGTCAGGACTGAATCGTGGCACTAAGGCGAGGACTCCCTGTGTATCAGAGGTGAGTATTCAGCAGGTTCTGACCGGTTCTAGAGAACCGGTAGAGGGAATTTTGAGTAGTTCAGAGAACCAGCACATCCCACCACTGACTGGCCCAGCCTCCATCTCTTCTCTGCCTCCCAAATCCCAGCTGATCAGCTGGGTCTCCTTTGGTTGTCCTGCACAGGAGAATGGAGCTGGAAAGCAGGTTAGCGGGGTGGGGATTTTGCAGTATCCTTCCCCTGCCACGCCTACCAAGTCACGCCCATCAAGCCATGCCCATCAAGCCACACCCACCAAGCCATACCTACAGAACCAGTAGTAAACATTTTTGAATCCCACCACTGCTGCATATCTATCTATCTATCTATCTATCTATCTATCTATCTATCTATCTATCTATCTATCTATCATCCATCTATCTATCATCTATCTATCTATCTATCTATCATCCATCTATCTATCATCTATCTATCTATCTATCTATCTATCTATCTATCTATCTATCTATCATCTATCATTTATCTATCATCTATTTCTATCTATCTATCTATCTATCTATCATCTATCTATCTATCTATCTATCTATCTATCTATCTATCTATCTATCTATCTACTATCTATCTATCTATCTATCATCCATCTATCATCTATCTATCATCCATCTATCTATCTATCTATCTATCTATCTATCTATCTATCATCTATCTATCTATCTATCATCTATCATCTATCTATCTATCTATCTATCTATCTATCTATCTTCTATCTATCTATCTATCTATCTATCTATCTATCTATCTATCTATCTATCTATCTATCTAATCATCCATCTATCCATCTATCATCTATCATCTATCATCCATCTATCTATCTATCTATCTATCTATCTATCTATCTATCTATCTATCATTTATCTATCATCTATCATCTATCTATCATCCATCTATCTATCATCTACCTAATCTATCATCTATCTATCTATCTATCATCTATCTATCTATCATTTATCTATCAACTATCATCCATCTATCTATCTTCTATCTAAGGAGAAGGTGATCAAACCCGTCAGAGGCCTGGAATGAATTCCCAGACGGAGTTTCTGGCTCAGCTCCCAGACGGAAACCCTCAGTGGCCCTCTGATCGTACGTCTGGTTCCCGCCATCTCCTCTTTCCTGCCCGCTAGCGTGTTGAAATCTTTGTAGACAGGTCCAGAGGGCAGGCCGCCTGCCGTCAGGGATGGGTGGCCCTATCCATCGCCGTAATAGAATAAAATCCAATAAACGGCGGCTTGTCAGCCCGCCAAAAGTAAGCGGGAGGAACTTTATTTCCCTCCCTGTGTGATCCAAGGAAGGAGAAGGGGGGAAAAAAATGGCACAAAATGGGTTACGGAGCTGGCTAGCGCTGTGGTTTTTCTGCTTTCCACGCGGCCTCTCTGTGGGTTGCGAAAAATAAACAACGGGTTGGCTCCGTGCCACTTCCTAGGACCGGAGAAGTGGGAATTTAACAAATAACAGATAATCAGAGTTGGAAGGGACCTTGTAGGTCATCTAGTCCAACCCCCCTGACCAAGCTGGAGACCCTACACACCATTTCTGACAGAGGGCAGCCCAGTCTCTTCTTGAAATCTTCCATTGATGAAACTCCCACAACTTCCGATGGCAACTTCTGTTCCATGGGTTGATTGCTCTCACCACATATATAGGTACTTCTCAACTTACGACCACACCTGAGCCCCAAATTTCTGTTGCTGTAGAGTTGTAATTGCAGGAATGTTCCTATCTCGGATGGCAAACCTCAGATGAAGAATGTTTCCAAGCAAATACGACTCAGGTAAACAAAGTCACTAATCTAAAGGAGGATTAGAGAGAGGAAGTAAACATGTTAGACTTTAACGAGAGATAATTAATTGTATGGATTACTATGCTAAACAGTAATGAAAGTTAAGCAGTAACCAAAGTTAACCAATGATGGAGGATAATTAAAAATGTGTATAAATGCAAGACTAGACTCCAATAAGGATCATCATGATTCAGTTGATCATGATCAAACAACTCGACTGCCTCGTCATTACAACATGTTGCCAAGCAAGACTGTTGTTAAGTGAGTTTTGCCCCATTTTATCACCTCCCTTGCCACAGCTGTTACGTGAATCATCACAGTTGTGAAGTCAGTAACATGGTCGTTAAGTGGATCTGGATTCCCCCACCGACTTTGCTTGTTAGAACCGTGACACCCCCTCCCCCCCGAGACCCTGCAACTGTCATAAATATGAGTCAATTGCCGAGCGTCTGAATTTTGAACCGGTGATCACGGGGTAATGCAGCAACAACCGTTTGTATGAAAAAAAGGGTATATAAGTCTTTTTTCTTTTCCCCAGTGCTGTTTGGTCACTAAGCAAATGGTCATAAGTCAAGGACTACCTCTACTGCAATGCAGTCTCTTCGGGATGCAGATCGGTGGAAGAATCCAGATCCTTGCAAGCAGCTTCTCCTTTCCTCTGGACCGCTTGTAAGGCTCATGGACCAGAAGCGGAGTTGGAGGAGGAAAAATTGAAATATTCTTTGAGTGATTTGCTTCCCTCCCGGCAGGAAAGAGACCAAATCCCAGAGTGATGCTCCAGACAGATTCTCAGCTTCCTCTTTGGTTTTTTAAGATGGAGATCCATCGACAGGAGTATGAGAATTGTATCTTATCAAGGGGAAAAAATAAAATAAAACCTTTCCTTTGCTTCTCAGCGTCAACGTTCGGGACCGAGAAGGGTGCTTCCCGGAGGGATTTCGATAAGCGCTTTTCGAAGCTTGTTCACCCCCCCAGAAGGTGAACTGGCTCCGCTTTTGATGGGACAAGGATGGTTACCAGCATGTCTCTCTTATTCCTCTCGTGAATTAATAGAATGGGATAGAATTACAGAATAGAAGAGAACATAGAACATGTAACTGGAACATGGAACACGAATAGGATGGAATAGAACAAGGAACAAGGAAAGAATAGAATAGGATAGAACAGAAAAAAGGAAGAACAGAACAGAATAGAATAGAACAGGATAAGGAATGAGGAATGAATAAGGAAAGGAGAGAATAAGGAATAAGGAAAGGAGAGAACAGAACAGAATAAGGAATGAGGAATGAAGAAAGAATAGAATAGAATAGAATAGAATAGAATAGAATAGAATAGAATAGAATAGAATAAAGAACAGAACAGAACAGAATAGAATAGAATGGAACAGAATAAGGAATGAGGAATGAATAAGGAAAGGAGAGAATAAGGAAAGGAGAGAACAGAACAGAATAAGGTATGAGGAATGAGGAAAGAATAGAATAGAATAGAATAGAATAGAATAGAATAGAATAGAATAGAATAGAATAGAATAGAAAAATTGGAAGGGGCCTTGGAGCTCAGGAAACCTTTGGTGGAGAGCATTTTCTGACTTTGAAATTGGGGAGCGGGGGAACCAAGGAGACTTTTGCCACCTACAGCCGCTGAGTCATCTCAAAATAATAATAATCCCACCACTCTTATTTACTGTGCCTAAAAAGCAATGCCTGACGAGGCAACGCACAGCATAACAAAAATAGGGTAAAAATACAGACATCTGTTACAGGTACTTACCTTGACTTACAACCATTCATATGCTGAACGTCTGAAGTTACAACGGCCCTTGGAATACGGCATCCAGTTTTGGTTGCCACGATATAAAAAAGCAGTTGAGACTCTAGAAAGGCTGCGGAAAACAGCACCAAAGAGGATTAGGGGACTGGAGGTTAAAACATATGAAGAACGGTTACAGGAACTGGGTATGTCTAGTTTGATGAAAAGAAGAACCAGGGGAGACATGATAGCAGTCTTCTAGTATCTCAGGGGCTGCCCCAAAGAAGAGGGAGTCAAGCTCTTCTCCAAAGCCCCTGAAGGCAGGACAAGAAGCAACGGGTGGAAACTAACCAAGGAGAGAAGCAACCTAGAACTAAGGAGGAATTTCCTGACAGTTAAGAGCGATTAATCAGTAGAACAACTTGCCTCCAGAAGTTGTGGATGCTTCAACACTGAACAACCATTTGTCTGCCTGAGCAGGGGGTTGGTCTAGAAGACCTCCAAGGTCTCTTCCAACTCTGATATTTTGTTATTCTTAGGCATGAAAGCCAACCGGGTTACTTTGAGCCCGTGACTCTTTCTCAGCCCACCCCACCTCACAGGATTGCTTTTGTTGTTGTTGTGGGGGGTGGCGGGGGGAATAGGAGGAGGAGGGTATGGTGGATATGTTCACTACCTTGAGTTATTCATTAAAGACAATAAAAAGTGGGATAGAAATAATAATAATAATAATCGCCTTCAGACTTGGGTGCTCCATCGCTGGAGGTTTTTAAGACTGAACAGTCGTTTCAGTGGTGGAATTCAATTTTTTTTTATTACCTGTTCTGTGGGTGTGGTTTTGTGGGTGTGGCGTGGCGTGGCCTGGTGGGCATGGCAGGGGAAGGATACTGCAAAATCCCCCTTTCCCTCCCCACCCCACTAACCCGCTTTCCAGCTCCGTTCTCCTGTGCAGGGCATCCAAAGGAGACCCAGCTGATCAGCTGGGACTCAATGGGAGGCGGAGAAGAAAATGTGGGCGGGGCCAGTCAGAGGTGGGATTGGCCGGTTCTCTGAACTACTCAAAATGTCCGCTACTGGTGCTCCAGAACTGGTCAGAACCGGCTGAATGCCACCTCTGAGTCGTTTGTCTGGAATGGTATGGGGTCTCCTGCAAGGGTGGGATGCAAGTATTTTTACTGCCGGTTCTGTGTGCATGGCTAGGTGGGCGTGGCTAGGTGGGCTTGGCCATGTGACTGGGTGGGCGTGGCTTCTTCTGGTCGAAGTAGTAAGACAATGAGTGGGATCCCGGCACAGCTGATCATCGGAACAGCTGATCGTTGGGAGGAAAAAAAAGAAATCATAAATAATAGCTGTTTTTTTTTTTACTACCAGTTCGACGGAACGGTAACATTTTTTTTTTACCATCACCGGTTCTCTTGAACCGGGCCGAACTGGTAGTATACCACCACTGGTCTCGTGCTTGAGCAGGGGGCTGGACTAGAAGACCTCCAAGGTCCCTTCCAGCACTATTCTGATTCTGGAAAAGGCCACATTGGAGAAACGCTGAGGAGGACCAAAGGACCAGTGACTCAAGAGGGGTTCCCTTCTTCTTCTGGTATATTTATTTAACCACAGCCTGGATTCTTCAAAAACCTCTCTGCCCCAGAGCAGCGTATAAGGAATTGCTCTAAGGGGTGCATTCCTTGAAACAAACCCTGGTTTATAAAGAGCCACAGTGCCCCCTGCTGAGAAGAAAAGGCAAACCTGGAAAAAGCCAGGAGACGGGGGTTGAGAATGGTGGGTGGGATTGCTGGAAAAATGGGGGGGGGTCTTTGGAAAGGGAGGGGGAGCAACTTTTTGGAAAGACAGTCCCTTTGCTTTGCCCCCTACTCTGGTTCTGCAAAATACGGGTTTCTGCTTGCAACGTTATGAGAATGTGATAGGAACAGGGAAGGAGAGTGGGGAAGAGATACGGTTTTAAGGGAAAAAAATATATATATATATATATTTTGTAGCCAAATCATATTGATCCATTCCTGTTCAGGCATCGATGCCTGAAATACAAATAGTCTTTGATGCGCAATCGCTTGTTCAGTGACTGTTCGATGTTAGAACAGCCCTGAAAAGGGTGGCTTCTGACCAGCTTTCACGCTTGGAACGGTTGCGACGACATATCAAAAATTCAGATGTTGGTTGGGCAGCTGGCATGTATTTACCGTGGCTGCAGTGTCCTGGGATCGTGTGATCCCCATTAAGAAACTTCCCAGCTGGCTTTCAACAAGCAAATTCAACAGGGAAAGATAGATTCGTTTAATGACCCCGCGACTCACTTAATGAACACAGTGATTCGCTTAGCAACTGTGAGAAAAAGGTTGTCAAATGGGGCCAAAGTCTTTTAACTGTCTTGCTTAGAAACAGAAGTTTGGGGCTCAATTGTGGTCGTTAAGTCCAGAATTACCTGTTCCCAGAATAGTTCCTGGAATTTAATCTTTTTAAATTTCGATTAATAATTTCCCCCTTTGTAGTGCCTGCATTTTAGACACAAGTTGAACCAAGCCCTCGAATGGCAGAATAGCCTTCTGTACAATTGCTTTACCAATGCATTAACTTCTAGCTCACTGATGGCTTGGATGCTGTTATGTTGTGGTAGGCAACCCTCAGGACATTTAAGTCCATGTTGTGGGCGCACAGAGCTCACCAAGACTCTTCTGCTGAACTTGGCTTGCAAGATTATTTTTCTCACTTCCTGCGTATCCATTAGGTTCGTGGTTCCATCCGGTTGTCTAGGGTGCAGAAAAGGAGTTTAGCAACTTTCAGTGTCTTCAGTCAATCGGTCTTTCAGTCTGAGAATTTGGAGTTCGTTCAAAGTATAAAGAAACAGGCTTTTTAATTTATTTAAACAAACAGCCAATTATAAATAACAGATAACAGATAATCAGAGTTGGAAGGGACCTTATAGGTCATCTAGTCCAACCCCCCACCCAAGCGGGAGACCCTTCACCATTTCTGATAAATGGCAGTCCAATCTCTTCTTGAAAGTCTCAGGGCAACTTTTGTTCTGTCAGAAAGTTTCTCCTTATTTCCAGGTTGAATCTCCCCTTGTTCAGTTTCCATCCATTATTCCTAGTCTGGCCTTCAGGTGCTTTGGAGAATAGCTTGACCCCTCTCCTCCTCTCTGGGGCAGCCCCTCAAATATTGGAAGGCTGTTCTCTTGTCTCCCCTGGTCCTTGTCTTCCCTAGACTAGCCAAGCCCAGTTCCTGTAACCATTCTTCATCTATCCCCTAATCATCCTGGTTGCTCTTCTCTGTACTTTTTCTAGAGTCTCAAAATCCCAATTTGGGTGCATTTATTACATTTCAGGGTGATTTGCACGAGTCTGAGCCAAATATATCCGAGGATGAGAAACTGCTCCAAGTTAATTTCAGCCTTCTAGCCTTACCCTAGGCAGGAACTCCGACTGGGTGATCTTGGACTAATCACCAGGAGATGTTGAGTTCTAGTCTCATTTTAGGCACGAAAACCAGCTGGGTGACTTTGAGCCATTCATCAGGAAATTGTGAGTACTAGTCCCACCTTACATTTTAGTCCTGTCTTAGACATGAAATCCAGCTGAGTGACTTTTGAGTAGTTACTCTCTCTTAGCCAACCCACCTGACAGGGCTGTTGCTGTATGGAAAATAAAAGGAGGAAGGAGTATTGAGTACGTTTGTCGCCTTCAGTTATTTATAAAAACAATAAAGGCAAGGTAAAAACAAAAAATAAAAATAAGGATTGCATTGGAGGGTTCTTCTGCTACATAGCTTAGTTGAAGGGAGATGGTCTAGAAATACATTGAGCAAAGTATTAGGTTTCTCATTAAACCGAGGTCCCCAACTCTCAGGCTGTGGACTGGTACCTGGGTTGCATGCCAGAAACCGGGCCGTGCAAACCAGCCAAGCCCCATCCATGGCATGCAGGCAACATGTAAAACCCCCTCAGTGGTGGGATTCGATTTTTTTTACTACCGGTTCTGTGGGCATGGCTTGGTGGGCGTGGCAGGGGAAGGAGACTGTAAAATCTCCAGTTAGAGGTGTTATTTGCCGGTTCTCTGAACTACTCAGAATTTCCGCTACCGGTTCTCCAGAACCGGTCAGAACCTGCTGAATACCCACCTCTGCCTCCGGTCCATGGAAAAACCTTTCTCCACGGAACCGGTCCCTGGTGCCCAAAAAGTTGGGGGCTGCTGCACTAAGCCACGGTTAGCTTTGGGTGAACCCAACAAACTGGAGCTTCAAGAATGCCATAGCAAATCTGATGTGCAAAGTCAGCCCCCAGCTATAAAGGGTAGCTCGCAAACAGCAATAGCCCTTAGTCTTATATACCACTTTACAGCGCGTTACAGCCCTCTCTAAGCGGTTTACAGCGTCAGCATATTGTCCCCAGCAATCTGGGTCCTCATTTTACCCACCTCGGAAGGACAGAAGTCTGAGTTAACCTTCAGCCTGGTGGGATTTGAAGCGCCAAACTGCAGTCAGCTGGCTGTCGGCAGAAGTAGCCTGCAGTACTGCATTCTAACCACTGTGCCACCATGAGTCATAATGATAGTTTAGCATGGTGCTTAAACATGGTATTGATTAACTGATTCTGTAGCATCACGTTGGTGGTGAATCTTAGCGACAGAGGTGACCAGTTCCCAAACTGATCTGGCACCCATCACTGCTGTAATGGAATCCATCTCCCTTGCTATTGGTCGTCCTCCTGTCTTTCTTTCCACGTTTCCCAGCATTACAAACTTCTCAACAGTGTGAGATATTATTGATTGATAATGTGCTATTCAGTTGACAATGCCTCTAGGGGCCACGTAGATAGAACTTCTTCAGGATGATCTGTTCCAACATGCCTTCCGGTCTTGCTCTAAGTGACTCAATCCATCTTGATCCGGGTGGTCCTCTTTCTCTCTTCCTTCCTCAGCATTATGGATTACTCGGGAGAGCTGGGTTTTTGCACTGATTGATTACATGCCAACGGTCACTGTCAACCCTTAGAGACCACATAGATAGATTTTTCTCTATGGCAATTTATCTCCAACCTGGTCCTTCATTACAGTGGTAACTGTTGTGGCCCTCCAGCGGCCAGTGGAGCTGGCGGCAGATTCGGACAGTGAGGAGGTTGGGGAGGAACATGGGCCAGTCCTGGAGTCTGGGGAAGGCTCTGACGAGGGCTCTGTGTCGGAGGCAAAGATGGGGCCAAGGCCATCTGAAAGTTATCAGCTGCCTTCGGAGTCAGACATCAGTGAGGCAGAAGAACAGCTGGAGCCTGTTCCCAGTGTACGCATGCACAGAGCTGCCAGAAGAATGGAAAGCTAAGGAACAAGGGTCAACTTAGAAGTAAAGCCACAGGTGGATGGTTAATGGCCCTTCGCATAGGGAATAAAAGAGGAGCGAAAGGAGAATGGGGTTTTGCAGGAGGGAATTAGTTCATTTGGGTGAAGATCTGTTCCTGCTTTCTTGCCAAGCATTGTCTGCTATAGTGTGGCGTTTGAAAGATATTGGCCTGGCCACTCTCCAAGCCTGATAAAGGTCTGTAATTGTGAAATATCCTGAAAAACTGTTGCCTGGGACCCTGCTGGAGAGGAATTCGCTGTAAACTAAATAAAAGGGGTTTTATCGGGATGAGGAGTTGGCCTCGTGTTGTTGGGGAAGCCTAGGTCAGAACAGTAACAGAGTCCATCCTCCTTGTTGTTGGTCTTCCCTCTTCTTCTCCTTCCTTCCACCATTCCCAGCACCAAAGCCCTCTCAAGAGGTCTGAGTATTTATGTCACGTATTAAAAGTAGGGTAATTTGAGCTTGGTCACCTAAGCCTTGAACAAGAACTTTGGGTTGACTTGTTTGATGATCCATTTGTCTGTTTTCTTGGCTGTCCGTTGTCTTCTCAGGAGTCTACGTTCAGAGATATCAATAACCTCCTGTTTCTTAAAAGTCAAAAGTAGGCTCATTTGAGGCTGGACATTGGTGCCTCAAATGAAAACTTTGGGCTGATCAGTTTCTTTTCTTCACTGTCCACTACAACATCAGATTTTCATTTCAAATATCATCCCTTGTGTTACACCATTCCAGCCTGTGAAGATTAATTTATCCATTATCCTTCAGTATGTGGGGTAGACCCTGAGCTGCTATGTTAGCAGTGTTCCAATATTTAAGGGGCTGCCCCAAAGAAGAGGAGGTCAAGCTATTCTCCAAAGCACCTGAAGGCAGGGCAAGAAGCAATGGGTGGAAACTAATCCAGGAGAGAAGCAACCTAGAACTAAGGAGGAATTTCCTGTCAGTTAGAACAATTAACCAGTGGAACGACTTGCCACCAGAAGCTGTGGGTGCTCCAACACATGACTTTTTAAAGAAGAGATTGGACAGCCATTGCTTGAGCAGGGGGTTGGACTAGAAGATCTCCAAGATCCCTTCCAACTCTGTTATTCTGTTAGCTGAGTAACCAGGCTCAGCATCTCTGTGCATGAATTCAGCTTTGGGTATCTTTGCCTCTGGAAATGGTGATGGAAACATTTGGATAACATCCTCTTGCAAGTCTTGAAGTTGCATTCATATGAAACATAAGGTCCCTCCGATGCTACCTGGCTGGGATACAGGTAATAGATAGATAGATTGAATACTTTATTGGCCAAGTGTGATTGGACACACAAGGAATTTGTCTTGGTGTAATTACTCTCTGGATACATAAAAGATATATTCGTCAGGAGTCGAGAATCATAAGGTACGACACGTAATGATAGTCATAGGGTACAATAAGCAATCAATCATACTAGGAAACAGAATATAAATCGTAAGTATACAAGCGACAAAGTTACTGTCATACAGTCACAATGGGCGATAAGGAATGATGAGATTAACAGTAATACTAGTGCAGACTTTGTAATAGTTGAACAGGGATGAGGAAATTATTTGTTTAGCAGAGTGATGGCTTTGAGAAAAAACTGTCCTTGTGTCTAGTTGTTCTGGTGTGCAGGGCTCTATAACATCGTTTTGAGGGAAGGACTTGAAACAGTTTATGTCTGGGATGTGAGAGGTCTGTAAATATTTTCACAGCCCTCTTTTTGACTCGTAATCCTCAACTTACGACCACAATTGAGTCCCAAATTTCCATTGCTAAGCAAGACAGTTACATGCGTTTTTTCCCATTTTATCACCTTTCTTGCTACCGTTGTTAAGTGAACCACTACAATTAATAAAACACGGTTAAGTGAATCTGGATTCCCCATTGGTTTTGCTTGTTGGAAGGTCGCCAAAGGGGATCACATGGGACACTGCAACCGTCATAAATACATGCCAGTTGCCAAGTGCGTGAATTTTTATCACGTGGCCATGAAGATGCTGCAGTGGTTGTGTGAAAAACACTCATAAGTCAACTTTTTTCAGTGGCGGTGTAACTTTGAACGGTCACTAAACGAATGGTTGTATGTCAAGGAGTATCTGTCCATATTTTTAGCCTGTTGCCTGCAATGTTTTATGAAAACCCAGAAATTGGCTTAAATCAAGGACCCAGTAAAGGATGTGCCCTCGAATCAAGTAAACTGGATTCACGCTACACCCTCAGGCACAAGTTAGGCCTTGTGCAAAGATGTCTATCAAAGCCTTTTGTTGGGGGTTGTATTTAAATCTAGAATTATTTCCCCGTTTGCCGCTGCATACATATAGTACATCCTGGCAAATGGGACCGGGAAAAGTCAAGGAAGAGAGGGAACGTCACTCTGCACGCGCACAGTGGCACTCTTTAAAAAAAAAAAGTTTGGGCTCCTCTAGTCCTTTTTACTCGATGACCCCAAGTCCTCCACCGGCCCATAATGCTGCGCGCCGCACACTCGCCCCGCGCATGCGCACCCCTTACTCGAGCCAAGCGTTCAGGCCGTATATTCCCCCGCCATCTCTTATCTAACAACCAACCTTGCTTAAAAAAAAAAAAAACTAAGGAAAAAAGGGCGGGTCCCAGATAATAATTAAAAAACCCTCTCTGCCTCCTCACACGCCAGCAAAACCTCTCGGACTTCTTCCCATCCCTCCTCCGCTCCCCGATTGGTCGTCGTGCGGCCGGCGGGACCAATCCTTTCTTCGCTCAGAGGCGGCGCCCCGCCATCCCCGCCTCCCGTCTGAGGGGGCTCGCTCGCCCATTGGCCGAGCCACGTCGCGTCTTTCTCTCCCGCGCGGCCAATCAGGCCCGCCCGGTGTTTTCTGTCAGTCACTGTGTGGTGGTTGGGAAGGGAGAGGCGGGGTGGTTGTCGGGGGGAGCCGTTACGCACCCGCCCGCGCGCGCGCCCGCCTTCCTATTGGGCGCGGCCGCCGTCCGTCCCGCTGGTGCTCGCAGGAAGGTTCGGTTGACCGCGTGTTGTGAGGCGAGCTGGGAAGTTGGGTTGGCGTCGCGGGGCTGGGTCGCCGTCGCTGAGGGGGCGGCGGAGCAAACAGCAGCAGCCGGAGCCGCCACCGTCGCGGCCGGGCGGCCGGAACCGCGAAGCCGCCGCCGCCGCCGCCGCTGCCTCCGCCTGAGCAGGCCGAGCCTCCGTTCCCTTCCTCATCCGTCGCCTTCTCTTCCTCCTCCTCGTCCGCCGCCGCCTCTTGTGGCGGCGGCTGCGGCGGCTCCGCCCGTGCCGGTGGCAACAGCAGCAGCGGCGGCGGCAGAAGCAGCAGCCATGACGCTGGAGTCCATGATGGCCTGTTGCCTCAGCGACGAGGTGAAAGAGTCGAAGCGCATCAACGCCGAGATCGAGAAGCAGCTGCGGAGGGACAAGCGCGACGCCCGCCGGGAGCTCAAGCTGCTCCTGCTCGGTCAGTGCGGGCGGGGAAGGGAGAGGCCGGGCAAGCGGGCGGACCGGTCTCCTCTCCTGGGGAGGAAAGGCGGAGGCGACGCTGCCTCGGCCGGAGCGGGAAGGCCCCATCCTCTGCCTCCCGCCCTCCCCTCCTCTTCTCCGACGGCGCCCGGAAAGGCCGGCTCCCCCCTCGGCTCTTCGGCCGCGCTTATTTCTGCTGCGCATTTCCCCGCCTCGAGCGACGCCCGGCCGGAGGGTCCTCCTTCTCCCGCTTCCCTCCCGGGAGCCTGCGTTGCCCACTGCTCCTCCGTGGCATCGGGCAGCTTTTTGCTTTCCTCGGGGCGGGTCTCTCGAGGGGCACATCTGAACACCCCTGTGCATGGACACGTGTTGTCTGTATACACGGCTGGGTGGCTTAAATGCATCTCTTAAGGGTGATATGTGGATGTATATTTGCAATCGTGGGTAAGGGCAGGGGTGGGTGTGATAGATACAATTATGTGTATACATGGGATAGTGCATGCCTGTGTGATGTGCACACAATTTTCTGCAAACGTGTATATAGTTTATATACACAATTATGTGTGTGCATGATGTAAATGTGTCTGTGATATATTCACACAATTGTAAGTATACCTGTGTGATATATACCAACACAAGTATATATGCAATCATATATATACAATATATGTATATAATATGTGTATATATATATATGTGTGTGTGTGTGTATACATGTGTGCATGTGATTATATGTGTGTGTGATATTTCTATGCCTGACATCTGCACATAATTATTTGTATACATGTGTATGATATATGCACACAATTATATGTATACATGTAACTATGATAGGTGTATGCTATATACACACAATTAAATGTGCGTATGCTACAGAAACAAGTACATGTATATGTATATACAGGTGTGTGAGAGATATACAATTCTATGTGTGTATGTGCATGTGATATGTACATGTCTGATAGGTGCACACAATTATTTGTATATATGTGTGCAAATAAGTATGAGATGTATATGCAATTATATATATATATATGCAATTATGTATATTAAATATGCAATTTATATATACACACATTATAGATTTGTGGGATATCATATATGCAGTATTGTGTATATGCAAACATGCACCTGCAATTGTTTTCCTGTATCTCTGTGTGCCGCCTTCATTACTCTTTCCTTTCTGGCAAGTGTTTGTCTTCCTCACTTTTCTGTGCGTCCTGCTGGTTTCGGGCGGCTTTTCTGCTTTTCTTAATGGTATTTGTGAGATAGAGGATGCTTTTTCTCTAGCCCCGCTTGCCTTTCTCTTTGCTTCTATCTGACCCACGCTACCCACCTCCTTGCTCAGGCTGAGTGTCTCCAGGGGTCATTTCCCATTCTCTCTTTCTCTCTGCTTTTTCTTCCTCACAAGGAAGAAAGTTAGGACAGACCTCAGAAAGGGGTTCAAGGCTTCTCTGCTCTCCAGGTAGACAGTTCAGGCGCTCCTTTTCTAAGGGGATCTTTCGCGCCCCTATTATATTGGGAGGGGGTGATTTCTTTTGGGCAATCTCCATTGTCTTTGTGGGTCTTTAATATTTACAGCAGCCCTCTGAGGTAGGGTCAAAAAAGAAAGGGAGTTTCATTTCCTCCCCAAAAGTTCCCCAGAAATGTCTTGAAATGGAAATCTGTGCAGGGACCTTTTTCTCTTCCTGCATTTGTCATTCCTCCATCCTCTGAATCCCATGTGATGTTAGGGTGGGATTTATTTGGCTTCTATTTCCACCTCGCCTTCATTTCCTGACAGATCAGCTCAACATATTCTAAGCATATATCAGCTGGCCCTGTTTGATTATTGATTGTGTAATGTTTTACTGGAGCTACTTTAATTGGCAGCAGGAATGGTTTTCTAGGATTTGTGCTCATTAAAATCTTGTTGATTTTTATATCTTCATTTGCACCTTTTTTTCTGCCTTGACTCTAAATTTCACTCCCTGTCATCCAATTTTTTCTTATATTACTTGTGGGGCTTTGCATACTACTCCAATCACCCTTATTTCTGTCACTTTCTCAAGTGTTTTCTCTACTCCAATTCTGTGATGTTCAGCTTTTTTAAAAAAACGTACATAATTGTCGGTTTGTTTTGCACTTTGCTTTGCCTAGCTGGTATTGGATATACATACTTAGTAATATCTCAAATGCCAAAATATTGGAGTTTGTTTAGAAAAAAGATTGAGAGGAGAGGGGAGGTTACGTTGATTACATCAAACTCTTACAGGAAACTCTGCTTGTTCCTTTGCACTCTGAGCAGGAGAGTTTTAGAATGTAAGGAACTGTAGTCAGTTTTGTAAAAAAAAAAAAGGTTTTTTTTGCTGGAGTTTGTTATTACCCATTGAGATTAATATTCTGCTGTCCTCGCACCTCTTAGAAACACTCCATGTTTGAGCGTACACTTTCTGGCCTTGTGGTTCATTCTGTCTCCTCTTTCCAGAGAAGGGATGGTAAAAAGTGCAACATGCATACTTTGATAAGGCACAGAGAACCAGTTGATAGGCTTATATGCAGGTTGAGGATGGCATTTCTCAAACAGAACCAAACTGATTAAGAAACAGGACAGAACTTTTGAAGTAGCTGCTGTAATAATTATTAGATGCAGGGTCTAAGTAGTAATGGGAATTGGCTAATCCTGGTGGGAGAGGAAGCGGGTATCAAGAAGAGCAGGTACAATCAGAATCCTGACAGAGAAGGCTATAATTTCACTGAACTATCTTGTATGATGTAGATGTGCTAGGAACTCTATTCCCTAGCCAATAACCCTCTAGTTAGGGACTTTTCCTGACTACTGGCCACCTTTTATATAAGTGTTGCATTCTGGTAAAAAAAACCATACCCCTCCTAGAGCAGACATAGAACATAAGATATCTGTCCTGCCCATCTTCCTTTACAGTTTTCTTTGCAACTCTTTGGATTCCTTCCGTGTTGTTTTTCTATAATTTATATCCTGCTTCCTAGCTACGCGGATCTCACAGTGCCTTTCTTTGCTTCCCCCTCCCCCTGTTCCAAAGTCACCCCCTTCCTAATTGTCTCCATCTGTGTGTGGAATGTTTGCCTTACTCTCAAAAGCATGAAGTGTAAAACCTCTATCCCCTTCTCCTCTCCACCCTCTCTGGTGACTTTTCTCTTCCTTTGGTGGGGTGTCTCTGCCAGTGCTGTTTAGATGCATTACTTCCTCATACCTAGCAGCCTTATTTTCAGTCTTCCATGCTTTCAAAGGAATTTGCTCTCCTTTCTTTTTCTATTGAGCTTTTCCTTCTCCTGTATGTCATTTTTGATAGCCTCCATCACAGTGATGTGAGTCCTCCCATAGATTTATGCAGTCTTTCTTTTGCTTCTCTTCTGCCTGCCTGCCTGCCCTGTGTCCCAAATGAAACATACTCAGGCGAGGAAAAATATTTATGAACTTTAAGCCTTAGCTACATTTTTAAAGTTGTGGTTTTAAACTTCAGCTTTCAATCCTGAATAACACTGAAAATAGGTCCGATGAGGGTTGTGTTCTTGTTTCGGGGGCTTCTGCCTTGGAGATTTGGTTTTTAAGTCTTTTAAGGCCTGCGTTGGGTAGAAGGTGACTTGCTTAATTGTAAACATCAATTGCATTCTGGGTTCACAGAATAGTGAATTTTCTTTCAGTTGCACTATTAATCAGTTTCTCAGTTGAAATAACCTTTTGGGGGGGAAATAAATCTCTGTCACTTCAGATCTTATAGGACCAAGATGTTGGTGTTAGTAGAACATTTTTTTTAAGTGCAGAACTGATTTGTAAATCTCTGTTGCTCCTAAGAGTATTGGATTCAGATTTAACTCAGACTTGTTTTGAATTAGGGATGCAGTCCATCAGTCCCAGAAATAATTTTCAACTACATTGGTGTTCTGTTTATACAGCTCAAAGCTAAAGGGCAAAAACCTATCAGTGGATTCACACTTCAATATTTTACACTGTTGCAAAGTCTAATGAATATTTTTCCATGGTAATTTTTCCTTATGAAAAGAGAAATTTTGAAATGTGTATCTCTGTTTCATTATGGGTGCTTATTATAGTTGTGGAAGAGGAAATTTCCAGATAAAATACTACATCTTTTCTCTATATTAGTGTTTCTGAACCTTGGTAAGTGGAAGATGCACGGACTTCACTTCCAGCATCACCTGGCCAAGATTGAGAAAGGCTGTTTTATATCATTAACGTCAGTCTTCCCCGCCACTAAACTTTGCCTTCTCGTGTTTTGGTTCCACACCGGCAGACTTTAGCCCTCATTCAAACAATTGTGGTGTTTCTTTTACCTCTGGTAATAGCTATTAAAGCAAATCTTTTGCAACTAGTTATTACTGTGTAGCGTGATATGGCATTAGTATTACTGTGTATTTTAAATGGATGGATTCAGAGGAAACATTTAAATCTTTTTTAAAAGTACCAATAATGACATTACTTTTGAAATATACTTAACTTTGATAAATATCTGACTCTGAGTTTGTACGACAGTTTAAGTTACAGGCATAGTTATTGGTGTGCTGACTTCAGCTCTGGGTTTTATGGCAAAGAGCATAAAAAATGGAATATGAAATAGCAGGCAGTGAATAACTCTTCTATGATATTTTTTTTTCTATTTCTTAAAATTACATACATGCATTGATGAATTGATGAATTGTTACTGTTAGGTGTTTCTCTAAAAGAAAGAAATCCTACGTTACTTTGTAACTATTGCTAGCCTGGATGATCATGGAAATCCCCTCAGGCCTTGTCTCATGAGTGTATACAATTTCTTGCACCCATATTGTGTTAGATTATTTTGTGTTCTTTGGCATTGTTGTTTTGCCCCTTATCTTTATGATTGCATTTGCTAGTAACCCTTAAGTGACAAGGTATATGTACCTTTACTCAGCTGGGATAGAAAACATGGTGAGGTTTTGTCAGGAAATAGTGGCCATTTTTTAAAAAAACACATTATTTTTTAGCTAATAATGTACTAGAAATATTCTGATTGGACAACTGGAATGGATATATGATTACATCATCATACATAAGTTCACAGCAATTACCAGCCTTAAGAATTGTTTACATGACTAGTCTGAGATAAGTGACATGGCTATTAGATTCTTAGCAAGTGAGCTAAGAGGCGGCTTCCACCTATCCAGGCCAGATCTCCAACTTGGCAACTTTAAGATTTGTAGACTTCAACTCCTAGAATTCTCTAGCCAGCATGGTTAACTGAGGAATTCTGAGAGTTGAAGCCAACAAGTCTTAAATTTTCCAAGTTTGGAGATTCCTGATGAAATAGAGCACTGTGGTTTGTTATGCTGCTCATCTCTGTATGGAATTTCTAAGGTTAACTGAGTGAAGCATTTTTTGTCAATGATCTTTGTCAAGTTTATTTTTTTAAAAAAGGTTTTTTATTTAGGTGACCTTCAGAAATGTACTATCACGCACCGTTTTGAAGATAATGCAAAATCTCTTTTCAATAATTTGCCATGTTTTACATCAAATAAAAGATGGTTAGGCAATGTAGCACTTGTAACACTTCCAGAGGGTGGCTACAAGTTACTTTACAAATGGCTGAAGAGTTGCACAGTTTTCATTTTCTTGTATGAAATTTTACAACATTTCAAGCAAGAACTCTGTAATGTCGTGGAATCTTGGGAACAAAATTGCTACAGTCTTGGCAAGTTTGGGGCAATTGTTAAATTTTTGGACACCTACAAATTAATTGATTGTAGGTATTCCAATAGAAATAATTTCCATTTTTAAAAAATAACTTTTGTATATAACACTTATTACTATTTCCGATTATTTAAAGCAAAATTAGTTTTAACTATTGAGAATTGTTAAGACCTATTACGCTATTTTGTTTCTGTTTACTGAATATAGTAGTCTCATTATAGTTACGAAGAATATTTAGAAGTCCCATTGTCGGTCACTCTTATTAAATGTGCCCAGATTTTATGCTTATAAGCAAAACTCTCAGCAGTGCCCATCTTCACTGTCTGAGCAGTAGCATCATTAGGAGGAAGTTACGAGGTTCATGGATTCCCTCCCAGTCCACTGGAGAATCCTTAAAATGTCATCATTTTTAAAAAAGTTTTCCCCCAAGTTGTCCTGATTTGTCAATGTTGATGTGTGTGCGTGAGAAGGAAAAGAATAGGCCTTTTAAACTGAGCTGTCCTTTGTTTGCCAAAGCAAAAATCAGCTCATTATTCTGTGAGCATTTTTTTTTTTTAATGCAGCATAAGCTGGTAATTTTTACCACTCACTTTTACCCTGCCAAAAAAAAAGTGTGAGCGCTCACATAAAGTACTGCTGGTGTGTTTCCTTTAGAAACGTTATCTTCTATTTGCATAGGGAGAAAATTAGTGAAGTCATGTAAACATATCCCAAAGTTGTTAGCTTTAGTTTCTAGAGAGGAAGCAGATTGGCAGAGACAACCTGGTATGGATCTTGTCCAGTTGCAGGATCACTGCAATCAGTTGCTGGCTGGTGTTTTAGTTGGGTGAGGCAGGAAGAATTGCCTCTATTAATCACACCGGGATTAAGAGCTAGGTTCCTAGTATTTATACCAGATCTAGATAGTCCACAAACCTCACATTTTCTGCCATTCAGAGGCCAGTGCTGGCCACCGTGACTCCTCTATGTACCTGAGGAAAACTTTACAGACTCTGAGTCCACACAGGCCTTGTTTGTTACCACTTGCTTTGGCCCTATTTGTCGTAATGTTTGCCATTAAAATTAGTGACAAGAATTCTCGGTTTGTTGCCAATTTAAAACTACCAGGGAGAGAAAAGCCTTTGTAAAGTTTGGTGCTGGCATCTAGTGGTTATTCAAAATTATTCTATCTTACACAAGAATGCATAATTTTGAGGAGAGAGATACAAGGAAGAAGATATTGCCTCCTAAAATTTTAATATGGAATTGTAGGCTTTGAAAGTGTTTTCCAGAGCCACATACATATGTATGCACGTGTACATAATAAATACATATGGATTTATTGGCCCATTCAAAGTCTTGCCATTCCAGTAAGGTTTGTGAACATATTTATTAGCTAACCCAGCAGCTTTTCAATCAACCAGAATAGAGCTGGAAGGGATCTTTGAGGTCTTCTAGTCCAACCCCCTGCTCAAGCAGGAAACCATTTCAACAAATGGTTATCCAAACTTTTCAAAAACGCCTTTACTTGATTGAATAAAGAATTAGACCTACAAATCAATATAAAGTTGCAACCCCTCCTTTCTCACAACAAACACAATTAGAAGACTGGCCAAGGGAAGCTAAGGGACCCCAAACTATGCCAGAATGACAAGAAAGTACCAGGTGAAGTTGGGTCTTTTGCGAATAGTTAGAGAAAAATAAAATATTCCAAAGGAGATGATTTTAGGCAAAAGGCTTAGAAGAGCCTCTTTGTTTTTCTAAATGGCTAATTTCTGAGGTGTACAACAGCCTTTTTGGACAAAACTTTGAGATGAAATTAAAATTGGGGGTTGCACTGTTACCCAATATATCTGATCAACTTCTGCATGCTGGCTTTTCTTTTTGATAGATAACAATATTGGATAAAAATAAGTATTGTAACAGTAACAATACTGTAACAATAACAGCTGTAACAGCATTGGATCATGCCAGAAGTTGTAATAAGCATGTTGTAATAAGCATGCCTCTTAAAAGCTTCCAACATGGCAGGTTTTAATTGTTCCACTCCATTAAAATTAAAATCTGGTTTCCATCTATGTCAAAAAATCAGCCAGGAAGAGTGGATTTTTGACAAGTAATCAGTCAGACGGTTTGAAAGAAAGTTGTTTGAACTGAGCAACTGAGGAAAATGATCCCATAATTTGAATAGTTATCACATTATTTATGAGAGCTTGTAATTTACCCAACTTTATAAATGCGACAAGGAACCAAGCAAGATAAATGTCATTTCTAGACTCCAGAACTAGTTTTAGTGGCAATGCTTGATCCCACCGTGCCTCAGTGCATCTACACAGTATGCTTTTCTCCTATCACAGAAGTAATATAAAATCTGTCCTTGTCTCCATGCTAAGCTTAGGTATGTTGTTTATCTTCTTCATTCTCCCTTTCTTCTTTCAGTGAAGACAGTGCATAACTAAGCAGCTTTTCACTACAGGGTGGGGTGACTTGAAGGGTAACAAAAGTTTTTTTAGGCCTTCCGCTGAAAGGTTGATGTGAGGATCTTTTACCGCTAGGATTGTAACATAGAATTAACCTTCCTTCTGTTTTGAAAAGAAGTGCCAGTTTCTATTATAAGCATATCATTCTATTTTACAAGGATTTTTTTGTAGGCTGCTTTATCCCCGCGTTGCCCGGCTGGCTCTTAAAAAACAAATTGGATCATAAAAATTCATGCCAGAAAATAAAGCAAGACAAAATAAAACTTCCATTTAAAGTTGCTGTGTTTTAAAACCTATTTTAACCTAACTATCCTGTCCCACATTTCTTTTTTTCAGGCACAGGAGAAAGTGGGAAAAGCACCTTCATTAAACAGATGCGGATAATCCATGGCTCGGGCTACTCTGAAGAGGATAAAAAGGGTTTCACCAAACTGGTGTACCAGAATATCTTCACTGCCATGCAGTCAATGATCAGGGCTATGGAGACCTTAAAGATCCTATACAAATATGAGCAAAATAAGGTGAGGCTTATTGCTGCAGAGCAGTCTGCATTTCTTTGTCCTTTTTTTCTCCCAATTTAAACTTTTTATTAGTTTTTCAAAGTATAAAATAGAAAGAAAGAGTATCACAAAGTAAGAGATGGAAGGAAAAAGAAGGGATATAGTATAATGGGAGAAAAGAAAAGGGAACCGACTCCCGACTCTCTTTAGCACAGTAGAAGGTAACAACATTACAACCACAACTTTTTGCTTTTACACAACAGTATGTACAAGCCATTTCTATACCGATAAGCCTGTCTAGTTTACAAACACAAAAGCCTGCATTTCTTTGTCCTGTCCACTTTGCAGAGGTGGGCTGTGCAGAATCCATAATTCAGAGACCTCAAAGAGCAGCGCAAACTATATTCAGAAGTTGGCTTTTGTAAGAATCTAAGTATGGGTAGTCCTCGAGTTACGACCACAGTTGGACCCAAAATGTATATTGCTATGTGAAACATTTCTTAAGAGAGTTTAGCCCCATTCTGTGACTTTTCTTGCCACAGTTGTTAAGCGAATCACTGCGTTAAGTTAACAACGTGGTTGTTAAGCGAATCTGGCTTTCCCCATTGACTTTGCTTGTCAGAAGGTCACAAAAGTTGATCGTATGACCCCGGGACACTGCAGCCATCATAAATAGGAACCAGTTGCCAAGCATCTGAATTTTGATCACGTGACCATGAGGATGCTGCAATGGTTGTATGTGTGAAAAAACAGTCTTAAGTGGCTTCAGTACCCGTTGTAACTTTGAACGGTCACTAAATGAATGGTTGGAAGTCGAGGACTACTTATATATCTGTGTCTGAGTAGTGAGGCATAAACCTGTTTTAATTTCTTTTATCCCATGCCATATTATTGGATGGTGCATGCCCAATGGGTCTAGACCAGGGCTGTTCAATCTTGGCATCTTCAAGACCTGTAGACTTAGATACCCCAAATTCTCAGCCAGACACGCTAGATGAGGAATTCTGGAAGTTGAAGTCCGTGGGTCTTAAAAGTGGTCCAGATTGGACAACCCTGGTCTAGAGGAAAAGGTGATTTTTTTTTATGGGCAGAAATGCTCTGGGAAACAACTGTGAATTGACCACCAGCTGAATTTTGCACTGGATCCTCCTGCTCTGTTGTTGTTAACGTACAACTCCAGCATAGGGATAGAAAAAGGAAATGAGTAAAAATCCCAAAGATGATTTTTCAAGAGGCAACTGGACTTCCTGGTTTTTTTTTTGAAGATGTATCACTTCTCATCCAAGAAGCTTCTTCAGTTCTGAAATTCTGAGTTTCGGAGAACAGAATTGAAGAAGCTTCTTGGATAAGAAGCAAAACGTCTTCAAAAGAAAAACCAGAAAGTCCAGTTGCCTCTTGAAAAAAGCACCTTCGGGACAACCATGGTGTGGATGACTGAGAATCTCCCTAGAGTAAACAGAAGGCAATTCCTGTTGAAAGGGCGGGGATAAAATCCAAGTAAGCCATTAACACCAGATTTGCTCTCTCCTCTCATCCCGAATGAAGGCCAATGCACTACTGATCCGAGAAGTGGATGTAGAAAAGGTTTCGTCCTTCGAACAACCCTATGTAAGTGCAATTAAGACATTGTGGAATGACCCAGGAATCCAAGAATGCTATGACCGGCGGCGAGAATACCAGCTCTCTGACTCCGCTAAATAGTAAGCCAACTTACTGTCACTTTTTTATATCTTCCCTTTCTGAAAATTTAAAAGGAAGAGGGACTTTTGGAAGTTCCTCTTCTTGAGTAGCCTGAATTCTCTTCCGTGTAGTTTTAAATCCATTGGTCTGGTTTTTTCCTTTGGAACTATAGAAACCATTCCTCCTATGTAACAAGCTCTTAACATTATTCCAGTATTGTGTATTTGATGATGTTGTATCTGCCCTCAGTTGTAATTTCTGCAGGCTACGCGTACCTGAATCCCTTAATCGTTCTGTATAGGGCTTGGTTTCCAGTCTCCTTTGAATCTTGCTAGCTCTCCTCTGAATCTGCTCCAGTTTGTCCCTGCTCCTTTTGAATGGTGGTGCTCAGACTTAGAGGAATGGGACTACATAGAGTAGATGGTTATTTCCTGTGTTCTGAGCATAGAGTGCGCTCCCAGGATAATATTTGCCTTTGGAGCTCCTTGGTCTTTCATTGGAGTAAAGCGGTAAGGAACTATTGGTGTTGAGGCAACGTTGGTGGTGTGGGAGAAAATATTTGAACTTTTGAAGATTTTGCAGTCTTAATTTGCTTGATATTTATTGATAGTCCTATTGAAAGAGCTACGCAGAACACATATGCTTCTATGGCAGAGGTCTCCAAACTTGGCAACTTTAAGAGTTGTGGACTTCAACTCCCAGAATTCCTCAGCCAGCTATAGCTGGCTGAGGAATTCTGGGAGTTGAAGTCGCAAGCCTTAAAGTTGCCAAGTTTGGTGACCCCCTCTCTATGCTGATGGTCCTTCCCTTTTGATCTTACGTTGTGGTATGAGTAAGGCCATAGTTTTGTTGTTTGTATTGATCAAGGTTTCTTTTGCAATCTGACAAGTTTCAGGATCTCATGTTCATTTCTACATTGGTATTTTCATGCTGTGCCTCTGAGTAGCATCCAGGTTAGATTTTTTGCTCCATGCATCAAGTTGTGTAGATGGGATGCCCAGTTGTGTGCAATTTCTAATATATCTGGACTGGAGGTGTTTGGTGAAAATATATATATGAAATGTACCACCCTCTCTTCCCTGCACACCTAAAGAATAGCCGTTGAGGGAGCAAAGCTTTCTTATCGTGTAGAATTGCAACACTCAGCTCCTTTTCAACCAGATCCATCAATCTAGGGAACATTGATCCAGCTTAGGAATAGGGGTGTTAGATCACCTCCCTCTCTTCAGAAGGAAGCGGCTGATACTGTAACTTAGAGGTCTCCAAACCTGGCAACTTTAAGACTTGTGAACTTCAACTCCAAAATTTCCCAGTCAGGCTGGCTGAAAAATTCACAGCTACATCCTTTGCCTTGTATTTTTGTCTTTGGGTGAATTGTATCCAGGAGAACGCCTATCTTTATAGGTGATGGGAAGTTCGATAAAAGGTTTGGGAGTACTTGTGCCTTACCACAACAGAGGATATAAATTCTATATTCTTGGATGTAGGATATTGGTGGAAACCAGCCTTGAAAGTTTGAGCAACTGAGCAGTCCTCCTGTATCAGAGCTCTTTTATCATTCTCCGTTATAATCTTCTCTTCTCAAAGGCATTTAGTGTGGCTGCCAAACTTAAGCCTCTTCAATCTTTCCCTCACACATGCTTTTTGTAGCTACCTTACTGATGTGGATCGTATTGCCACCCAAGGGTACCTCCCAACCCAACAAGACGTCCTGCGGGTCAGAGTCCCAACAACTGGGATCATAGAATACCCCTTTGATCTCGAGAACATTATATTCAGGTAACTTTTTTTCATGGACACCTGATATTTACATGGTACTTTATATAAAAAGCATACTACGATTACATGTGTCTGTGGAGTTTGGGGAAGCAAATGCCTTTTCTTAACCATGTTGTTCTGTATCTTGTTGATGTGTCTTGTTGATAAATGAAGCTTTCCAAAGAGATTGTCACTTTAATGTGGTGCAAGAACTCTCGAGCTTTTTTTACCCTGACCACGATGTCATCAGGCATACCCTCCGTAACATTACCTCCAGTGGGAGCCAGCTTGGTCTAGTGGTCAAGGCATTGGGCCAGAAACCAGGAAACCTTAAATGCGAAAAGGACAAGAAAATCAATATAAAATAAGATAAAAAATTCAGAAAAAGTGCAGCCAAGATAAAATTCCTCAAGTATAATTAAGGAAGGGACTTAATACAGGCCTATTAGAAGGAAGATGGAGAAACTATACAGAAACCTTTAGTGGGAAACAGAATGATAGAACCAGAGAAACTTTTATAGAGAAATTAAATTTGACATCACCGGAAAGTGAGATACGACAGACAGTACAGGAAGTCAATACAAGAGCAGCTGTAATGCCAATTTAAATGTTAGGAGAACAGTTAAAGAGTTAGAGGAAGGACAAGCAAATATGCTGTCAAATATGTTATCCAAGAATATGGAACAAAATAGTGTGACCATAGGTTTGGAAAGGATTGAGACACACACACACATATATATGAATGATTGAAGAAGGGAGTTGAGAGAGAAAGCATTTTTTTTTTGAATCAGTACTAACATGAGAAAAATGGTATTGAGCTCTTGCAAGAGGATAGTAGAATAACAGAAGGAGGGAGAAATGTCAAATGAGCCAAGACCAGCTTGCAAACAAAAGACAGACAATACAGGAAGGCTTGCTTTTGTTTATTGATTATATGATTGCTTAGTTTATGCCAGAATGTAGAAGATATTAAGGCTAATTATGAATCAGAACACTTGGTGGTGGTTTTACCATTGGGACAGGATATCAAACCTTGGCAACTTTAGGACCTGTGGATTTCAACTTCCAGAATTCCCAACTAGCTGGGAATTCCAGGAGTTGACGTCCATCGATCTTGAAGTTGCCAAGATTGGACACCCCTGTTTTAGGGGAACTAGAAGCTGCTGAATTTTGAGTAGTTCAGAACAGGAAAGATTCATGTTATTGCCATCTCTGTAAATTCAAGTGTGATGTAAGAATGGCAGGATTAGAAAAGTGGGAATCAACAATTATTGTGGCAGCGTTGCTTAAGACACGCAGGTTACACTCGCAGAAAGTAAAGAAGAGCTAGAAAACCTAATTATAAACACTAACAATGGGAAGTGACTAATCCGAGTTCATGTTAAATATTAAAGAGATAAAACCGACGTGAATTCGCTGCTGTAGAAATGAAGGAAGATGGGGGCTGTATTTGTTTTCTTGGGCTGAGGAATAGATAAACATGGTAGTGCTTGCTGGAGACATAAAGAGGAGATCAATCTTAGGAAGGAAAGCAATGACAAACAGAGATAAGATTAGGAAGGATTTCTATGACAACAAGAATCATAACAACAAAGCAGCAGTTTTCCCAATGGTAATATATGGCTATTAAACCTGGAGCTTTAAAAAGAGCAAGAGGAAGCAAAAAGGCGCTTTTAAATTACGGATTTTGAGATGGTTACCAGGTTCAGTAAGGCTCTTATTTTGAATAGCAAGGATTCGTCATTCAGTCCTGGGCCTGCCTTGTGTCTGTCTGTCTCTTATATTTGTTAATCCACTCAGTCATAAAACCCTGGGCAATGGATTACAGAGTAATAACAGACCAAATCTTTGTAACCCATAAAATAGTTAAAGATAAAAACAAATATATACAGGTATAGAGGGAAGTGTCTTATGCCAGGGCTAAAAAAAACCTCATTAAAAAAAGCAAGTTTTCATAATCTTCCTAAAGAGAAACGAAGGTGCCTTTTGAACCTCTTTTTGGGAGATGCCTTCAAATCAGTGAATTCCTGGTGATTGTTTGGACGAATCCCCAGTTTTGGCAAGGTTCAGCCAATACCTTCTTCCTGATGCGAAGAGAGATCATCTGGGTCAACGTTATCCAGCTGACTCTATGCATTGCAGGGAGGGGATAAATTACAATTCCTAGATTCCTGATTTCTAGCTCAGTGTTTTTAACCCAAACTGTTGTGTTCTTTGAGCCTCTAAGGATAAAGTATTCAACAACACGAGGATTGTTGCCTTATCCAAGTTCCGTGATCCTTGCAAGGATGAGAGGCTAGTTGCAGTTGCGTGCTCAGACTGAATGAATGGCATTAATTATGGCAATAATGGCGGTGAAGGCATCAGGCTAAAAACCAGGAGACAGGGACGCCTGGTCAGACTTTAGGCACGAAAGCCAGCTGGGCCAATCACCAGGAGACTGTGAGTTCTAGTCGCAGCTTAGGCACGAAAGCCGACAATCACTGGGAGATGGTAACGCCTAATCCCGTTTTAGGCATGTAAAAACGGTTGGGTGACCTTGGGACAATCCCCAGGCAGCTGTGAGTTCTAGTCCCACCTTAGGCAATAAAGCCAGCTCAGTAACCTTGGGCTAGTTGCGGTCTCTGAACCCAACTCAGTTCACAGGGCGATTGTTGTGGACAAAATAGGAGGAGGAAGAGAGATTGTGTATGTTCCCCGCTTGAATTATTTTTGAAAATGATACGGGTGGGATATATGTAAATAGATAAATAAACCCAAAATTCACATGCTTTAGACATGTTACACGAGCAAGGTATAGATTAGGAAAAAAAGGGTGGAAGAGGCAGAAACTCACGTTCCTTCAGCCTGTCTTCATAGGGCAGATTCTCAAGCCCCCGTATCATCCTCGCTGTTCTCCTACGGACCTCTTCCAACCTGTCAGCGGCCTTCTGGGCCTGGATAGTCTAGAGAAGAGAAGGACCAGGGATCCCATGATAGCAGTCTTCCAATATTTGAGGGGCTGCCATAGAGAGGAGGAAGGGGTCAAGCTATTTTCCATAGCATCCGAAGGCCAGACAAGGAATTAATGGATGGAAACTGATCAAGGAGAGATTCAACCTGGAAATAAGGAGAAACTTTCTGACAGGGAGAACAATCAACCCATGGAACAGAAGTTGCCCTCGGAAGTTGTGGGAGCTTCATCCCTGGAGGCTTTAAAGAAGAGACTGGACTGCCATCTGTCAGAAATGGTGTAGGGTCTCCTGCTTTGGCAGGGGGGTTGGACTAGATGACCTACAAGGCCCCTTCCAACTCTGTTACTCTATTTTAATGACCTCAGACTAGAGTCACCTACAATGGAGGTGTCCAACCTTGGCAACCTTATGACTTGTGGACATCAACTCCCAGAATTCCTCAGCCAACCCTGTTGAAGTGCACAAGTTGCAAAGGTTGGAAATCCCCGATACGCAGCAGCCCCTCAAGCCTGATCCCATTCCTGCAGAGTGGGGTGCTTCCTGGCTCTTCAGTACAATGATAATCGGGAAGAGCCTTTGCAGGAAAGCTGGACAGAGGGCTCAGTTGCCCCTTCGTTCACCCAGTGGCAGTGTAATAGCATATTAGCATTAAGACTAGAAGCCTTTGGGGAAAAGATAAATTATTATAGCAGGGAATCTAAAGGAAATAAGCATCGCTACACAGACTACCTTTTGGACACCAGCCTTGCTGGTCCCTAACAATTCTGCTGTTGCCAACGTATAGGATACCCTTGTTTGGGGAGGGGAGGCGACTTGGGGATGGGGAGCGTCGACAGATCAATGAGCATTCACTGTTGTTTCCCCCCCCCCCCGCCCCTGGTCTGTCTCTTCAGAATGGTGGACGTTGGCGGGCAAAGGTCAGAAAGGAGGAAGTGGATACACTGCTTTGAAAATGTCACTTCCATCATGTTCTTAGTAGCTCTTAGTGAATACGACCAAGTCCTGGTGGAATCGGATAACGAGGTAAGCAAAAGGACTAGCGGCCGGCCTTGGCGTGGCGGGTTTGCTCTGCTGTTGATGGCCAAGCAGCTGGGAAGCTACCTTGTCACCTACTTTTAAAGAGACGATTTGGGACACGCTAGCGAGGGTGCCTTTTCCAGCCATTTGTCACCTTTCATCCCTGGAGTGCGAGAGTGAGCAAAGTGACTTTAGAAATCCTCGGCTTACAAGCTATTCATTTAGGGACCATTCAAAAGTCGCAACGCCACCCCCCAAAAAGCGACTTACGACGGTTTTGGACACTTAGGACTGTTATAGCATCTCCACGGTCACGTGATCAAAATTCAGCCGCTTGGCAACAGGCATGAATTTATGATGGTTGCCGCATCCCACTCGGGTCAGGTGGTCTCCTGTTAACGGCCTTCTGGCAAGCAAAGTCAGCAGGGGCGCCAGATTTATTTTGCAACTCTGTTACTAACTCAACTACTGCAATAACTTAAATGCAGCGGTTAAGTTTTAGGCAGGAAAAGGAAAAGTCGTAAAATGGAGGGGGAAACTCACTTAACAGTTGCTTCGCTTAGCAACAGAAATGTTGGACTCCGTTGTGGTCATAAATCAAGGACTGTTTATAGTTTACTCCAAGGGTGCCCATGTATGCAACTAGGTTGCGGAAATGGCAGGCGAGCGTGTACATGTGCATCCCCCGCCACTTGTGCGAGCGGCCGGAGAGGGCCTGCACACACGCTCCCTTGGTGTGACACATGGAATTGCATGGAAATATTTTCCTCGTCCACGGAGTTGGAAATATTGGGGAACTCTGGTTTACTCAGTCAGTTGCTGAGCCTGCAGCCACTCTCCTCTGAACATTTATTATGTATATTTATTTATACATATAAGAGCCTCGGTGGCGCAGTGGTTAGAGTGCAGTACTACAAGCTACTTCTACTGCGTCCGGCTGCCTGCAATTTGGCAGATCGAATCTCTCCAGGCTGAAGGTTGACTCAGCCTTCCATCCTTCCGAGGTGGGTAAGATGAGGGCCCAGATTGTTGGGGGCCATGATGCTGACTTTGTATAAACCGCTTAGGGAAGGCTGTAAAAAACCACTTTGAAGCAGTATAGAAGTCTAAGTGCTCTTGCTATTGCTATATAGGTTTGTCTAAATTCATCTGCAGGGCGGAATAACACTTGGGCAGAGGAGCTTTCTATGGACAGCCCTGTCCCTTGTGCTCCTATCATGCCAGCAACAAAATTCTGTAAGAAAGGGAAGCCCCTGTCCTTCCCAAGCCTTGGCTCAAGATTTTTTATTTTTTTATTTTTATTTTAAGGCGGGGTCTCATAGAAGGGCCGCCTTAGAGGAAGGACTTAGATGTTCCCTTCAGTTCCCTTTGCTGAGAATGACCCACAAAATACGGGTGGCGATCCAAGATTGCTACTTGGCTTCCAAAGTGATCATTTGTGGCCATTTCTATTCACACACCCCCACCCCCCCCCCGAATATATAGAAAATCAACAAGCATTTGACTCCAACCCCCCCACTTCTTATCAAACCTTGCAATCCATTCTCCCTTCACATGAAAACAACCAGGAGACGGGCTTGGATACCCACGTATAATATAGTCCTGCCTAAGCAGGGGGTTGGACTAGAAGACCTCCAAGGCCCCTCCCAGCTCTGTTATTTTATTCTTTTTGAGCAGGCAGACTTGAAGTTGTTCCTTTGTTTGCTGATTTTAACCTCCTTTCAGGATTCCTTTTTTGAAAGGCGTGCTGTAAAATCCGGAGGAAACAAAACTTCGGGGGGAAAAGATAATGCAAGGTATACAGGTAGTCCTCAACTTGCGACCACAATCAAGCCCAACACTTACGTTGTTAAGCTAGAAAGTTCTTGACACATTTTTTTAAAAAAACAATTTTATTGATTTTTTAAAAACAAACAAAACATAAAAGCATCAGCTCTCCTCCATACATATATACAAACAGTGTGTTGGTTGGTTCATCAGTTTTGTGCATTCATTTCGTAGTCTCAATTACAGTTACATTACATAATAACTCATATCATCAATCCAAACTTATATATCCTAGTATCACTATTAAAAAATCATTTGACTATAATTTTATTCATTCATACTTAATGATATGAGATAACTATAATTTAAGTAGTTTATTCTATAACAAATCATATAATCATACCAAATCTATCCTGAAAACACTTTCTAGATATGATGTCAAATAACAAAGTTCTTGACACGTTTTTTTAAGTGAATCCTTGCAGTTCTTAAATTAGTAACCGGGTTGTTACGTGAATCTGGCTTCCCCGTTGACTTGACTTGTCGGAAGGTCGCCAAAGGGGATCACGAGACCCCCCAGGACACTGCAGCCGTCATAAATGTGAACCAGTTGTCAAGCATCTGAATGTCAATTGGGCAACCTGAGGGATGCTGCAACCTTCATAAGTGTGACAAATGGTCACAAGTCACTTTTTGCCGTCGTAGCTTCGAACGGTCACTTAATGAACTGTTGTAAGTCGAAGACTACGTGTGTGCGGCTACATTTAAGAATCAAGTAAAGCTTAGTGCCAAAAAACCTGTGGAGATTTTTAGGGCATCCAATTTGCTTTCTAGGTTTTTTTTTTTTTTTTGGTAACTTCCTGCTATAGATGGAACCATGTTGTGTCCGACCCATCGTGACCCCATGGACAACGTTCCTCCAGGCCTTCCGGTCCTCCACCATCCTCCCGAGTCCATTTAAGCTCACGCCGACTGCTTCAGTGACTCCCTCCCAGCCACCTCACTCTCTGTCGTCCCCTTCTTCTTCTTTTGCCCTCGGGAACGAAATAGATCTCTGGGTTTTTTGCTCGAACAGAATGACCACGTAGAGACAGCTAAAAGCTGTTTATCGGGGAGAGAGAGTCTCTAGTAATCCTCAACTCACGACCACTACTGAGCCCCAAATCTTGGTTGCTGAGCAAGGTGAAGTGAGTCATGCCCCATTTTGCAATCTTGTTTTTGCCATGGTTGTTAAGCGAATCACTTCACCCTTGGGAAGTGAATTATACAAGTTGTGTGAATCTGGCCTTCTCTCTTTGACTTTGCTTATCAGGCTAAATACCTGCCAGTTGCAAAGCAGTCAAAGTGTTCAAATGAATGTGGGAATGCTGCAACGGTCGTAAGTGTGAGACCTGGTCATAAGTTAACTTTTTTCAGTGGGGTTGTCACTTTGAACGGCCATTAAATGAACCGCCAAAGACTAGCTGTACAAGCAGTTCTCGAGTTACGACTCCCAATAGGGAAGGAAAGTTTATCAGTGAGCAGTGCAGTCCTTAATTCAGGCGTCAAGGGACTCTGGCCAATTTTATGATTTTTTTTTTTTGCTGTGGTCGTTAAGCGAAACACATGACTGGGACTTGATAACGCTCCTTGCCAGTTTCTTTATTGAATTCGCTTATCGGAAGCCAACTGGGAAGGTCGCAAATGATGATCATGTGACTGCAACTATCGTAAAAAATGCACGTTAGTTTCCATGCACCCAAATCACGATCATTTGATTGCAGGGATGGTTTCTCAGGTTGAGAAACAGTGAATGAAGGTATGGTTGAAAACGGTTGCGGCAAACATTTTTGTGAGACAACGGGGAACAGATGTACAGGTGGTCCTCGATTTACAATAGTTCACTTAGTGACTGAAGTAACAGCAGTACTGCAAAAAGGGACTAATGACTGTTTTTCGTACTTATGATGGTCACAGCATCCCCATAGTCATGTGATCAAAATTCAGATGCTTGGCAACTGACTCATGTATATGATGGTTGCCTATCCCCGGGGTGTGTGTGTGTGTATGTTAGGTGATCACCTTTTATGACCTTCAAACAAGCAAAGTCAAAGGGGAAGCCAGATTCACTTAACAGCTGGGCTCACTACCTTAACAACTTCTCATTTTAGAGTGTCCTTAAGTCCCGAGTAAAAAAAAAGAAAATTCTCACCAGCCGATACACTTTTCCTTTCTGTCTCTTCCTTCCGGAGCTGTCACAGCTTCAGCAGCTTGATGGCTGCCTCTCCGCCGATGGTAAAGGAGCTGCTTCTGGATCAACCAGGGACTTTGCGGTGTCCCTGGGATCAGCAGAACGCACCCCCTTACTATCACCGTCTCTACGGGACGGTTTAGGTCCGTTAGGACCGACCAGGGGCGAAGATATCAGCTGCGATCTCGGAGCCCCGAGATTGCAGCTGTATCGCAGCGACGTGGCTCCGCCTTCTCCCCTCACTACCTTAACAACTTCAGTGGTTCACCTAACAACTGTGGCAAGGAAGCTCGTAAAATGGGGCAAAACTCACTTAACCACTGTTTTGCTTAGCAGCAGAAACGTTGGGCTCAGTTGTGATTGCAAGTCGAGGACGACCTGAACAAGGCTCCTCCAAAATGATGTAATCCTTATTTACCTGTTTGTTTGTTGTTTCATCCCTGGATCTAAAAAAAAACCAAAACACAACCCCTGCTTTTCCTTATAGAACCGCATGGAGGAGAGCAAAGCCCTTTTCCGGACCATCATCACCTATCCCTGGTTCCAGAATTCCTCTGTCATCCTCTTTCTCAACAAGAAAGATCTCTTGGAAGACAAGATCATGTACTCTCACCTTGTGGACTATTTCCCAGAGTTTGATGGTAAGAAGTTAAGTTTTCAGTAATTAAAATAGGGGATCAGCCCAGTAGTAGCTCCCCCCCCCCTTCTGTTTAAGGGCAGCTTCAGAAAAATGCGGGAGGCGCCTCTGCTTCAAACTTGGCCTGCTAGTTTGAAGAAGTGGATCCTAGAGGTGGATGCAGTAGAAAGCTACTTTTCCTGAGTGCTCCCTCTTTCTAGAGCCCCCCCAAGGAAGGAGGCAGAGTCCCAGGAAATATGGTTGATATCTATCTATATATATATATTTTGACTCAGCCTTCCATGGTGGGTAAAATGAGGATCCAGATTGTTGAGGGCCATAAGCTGACACTGTAAACGACTAAGAGAGGGCTGTAAAGCACCGTGAAGCGGTATCTAAGTCTACGTCAGGGGTGTCAAACTCAATTTCACTGAGGGCCGCATCAGGGCTGGGGTTGACCTCAGCGGGCCCGGGGATGGGTCGTGGCCAACTGGGAGGGTGTGGCCAACTTGACACCACTCCCTAAACGGCTGGCCTGTTTCCTCTTCGCATTGGGTAAGCTGGGTTGAAGCGCGATGCAGGCCGGCCCCGCGGACCGGATCTGACCACACTGAGAGGCCTGCGGGCCTTAAGGTTGACCTTCCCCCCCCCCCTGGTCTAAGTGCTGTTGCTATGGCTATTTTTGAAGCTTTCCTCCCAACTCTGGAAGGTGGCATTGAGGATGGACAGGCAGGAAGCAACGTGACCTCTAATCGAGAGGCTAAAATTTTGTAATAAATTTCAAAGTAGCCTATTTGTCAGAGCTGACTTTTTGAGAGTGCCCCCGTCCATTTCTAGCGAGGGAGAGGTGATTGGCTTGTGTCTCTGGAGCAGGACTGGGCAATTAATTTCCTGAAAAGGCCCCATGAGAAACTGGGACTGTTGTGGAAGGCTGAACCGGTGTAGCTGTGAAGGTGCGTAGGCACACAGGCAACCACATACGTAACTTTTTTTAAAAAAAAAAAACAGTTGCCTTCAAAATAAAAGCAATGCAGTTGTCCTTGACTTACAACTGTTCATTTAGTGGCCATTCAAAGTTACAACAGCATTGAAAAAAGTGAGTTAAGAGCATTTTTTTTTTCCCCGGTTGGGGCATCTCCATGATCACATGTTCAAAATTCAGACGCTTGGCTGCCGACTCATCTTTATGACGGTTGCAGCGTCCCAGTCATGGGATTGTCTTTCCCCACTTTTTGACAAGCAAAGTCTACAGGGAAGCCAGATTCACTTAACAACCTTATTACTCACTTCACAACTGCAGTGATTTACTTCACTGTAGCAAGAAAGGTTGCAAAACGGGGCAAAACTTAACAAATGTCTCTCTTAGGAACAGAAATGTTGGGCTCAATTGTGGTCGTAAGTTGAGGACCACCCGGACTGCCTGCATGGCCTACTCTTACTTACCTTTGATTTCTAATTTTCGATTGACCTGACACAGGCCAGTAAGATGCCCAGGTGTCTCCTAGAGGGGACAATGATATTTCGGGAGAGCGAGAATGAGCTCCACCCTTATGAGGTCACGCATGGAAGAATACAGGTGGTCCTCAACTTATGACCACCATTGAGCCCCAAATTTATATGCTTCAAGTGAGACATTTGTTTCCCTTAACTTTGTTTGCTCCATTTTTACGACTCCCTTGCCACATTTGTTAAGTGGCTCACTGCAGCTCTTCAGTTAGCGACACGGTTGTTAAGCAAATTGGATTCCACCCCGTTGACTTTGCTGGTCAGAAGGTTGCAACTGTCCTAAACGTGATGAAAATCATGTGACCGTGGGGATGCTGCAGTCGTCGTAATTACAAAAAAACGGGCATAAGCGACTTTTTTTCAGTACCATTGTTAACTTTGGTCACTAAATGAACTGTTGTAAGTTGAGGACTACCTGCAGCTTGCTCTTGACCAGGGGGGTTTCTCCTTCCAGCTGCTGCCGAGAATCCCCTCCTCATTCTAATCCTGGTTCTCTCCCATTTTTTCCTCCAGGCCCGCAGAGAGACGCTCAAGCAGCCCGGGAATTTATCCTCAAAATGTTTGTGGATCTCAACCCCGACAGCGATAAAATTATCTACTCTCACTTCACCTGTGCCACAGATACGGAAAATATCCGGTTTGTCTTTGCTGCCGTCAAGGACACCATCCTGCAGCTCAACTTGAAGGAATATAACCTAGTCTGACCTTGAATGAATCTGCCCTCTTCTCCCGCCCTCCCGATCCGCCCCTCCCTAAATCTCTTTGGGAGACCTTTTGTCGTGAAGAAAAGTAAGACAAACGAATCCCATGAATTTAAACCCAACAGGAAAACGATCTTGATTTTTTTTAATGATGTAATGATTGCAAATTGTCTGATCTGTGGAGTGGCAAAAAGGTTTTTTTTTTTGTTTTCTTTTTTTTTTTTTTTTTAAGCACACCGTTACCTTCGGTCTCGTGTCTGCCCCACAGAATAGCTGATTTTTTTTTTTTAAAGAAAGAAATTGCTTTTATTTCACAGTTTAAAAACAGTGGGGGACATGCTTCACTTTTTTTTCTCTCTCTGGCACCTTGTTAATTTCCTGCTTCGTTGCCGGCAGTCAAGGCGGTTTCCTCTCAGACTTTGTACGTTGCATTAGTAAGTTCTTCTTTTTTCTTTTTTTTTTTCCTGTCTGATCTGGCGATAAAACGTATCCCAGACCATCGAGCCAAAATAATGAGCTTTATTCGGCTGCGGGAGTATAAAATTGTAGCTAGGACCTTCAGCTTCTGTGCCATATAATAATGTCTCTGGGGTGAGTCCTGCCTCCCCTTCCTCCCCGTACATCTTGACTGCAAGAATATGTGCCGAAAGGGTTTACCCTAGATGACATCGTCAGAGGGAAACCCAGTTTGCGACAGCGCAAAAACAAGCCGTCTTTTGGTTCCCGCGTTCTTTCGTTGCTTTTTTTTATTCTCTTAGTTTCCTTCCCTCTGAAAGTTCTGTTTGAGACTGTGATTTATTATTTTTTTTTAAATTATTGTTCTACACGTAGTTTGCTACATGTGCTATACTTTCGTTTGTTGACTACCAACCAAGCAATAGCTATCAAGCCTGAGGGAAGTGCCTGATTGCATTTTTTTTTTTTTGTTTTGTTTTGTTATCCTTTTTTTTTTCTTCCTGTTTTCTAATTTAGTGTTTAAGGAAAAAAAAGAAAAAGAAAAGAAGAAGAAGAAAGTTAAAAATTTGCTTCTCACCCAACGTGAGAAAAAATCCCTTCGGTGGGAATCCGAAAATCTGCGCCAGGTTTTGGGCCGGAAGGAAGATTTGAGGTTTTGACTCATTCTCTTGGATCGTTTGTGTGCGCGCGTGTGTGTGTGTGTATATATGTATGTGTGTGTGTTTTGCAAATTAACCCTTTGGGATTGGGAAAAATCTTGACCCAGTGTTTGGTCGGGGTAGGGTTAAGATGGTGTCTGCATTCTGAGTCAAACTGAAGCAACCTTTTATTTTTTATTTTTTATTTTTTCGCCTTGTTGGTCCTAAAAAGTATTGGAAAGGTCTTGTCAGCTCTTGGCGTGATTGCAGCCACATCAGGGGAGGCCTTTGAATGACAGTGCCAAGGCTGGTGTGATTGGCAGCTGCTGCCATCCCTCCTCCCATCTTCTTGACCCCGTTCTCTCTCTCTCTCTCTCTCTCTCTCTCTCTCTTTCTCTCTCTCTTGGAAGCCGGCTCACTCTGGGGGTGGCCAGGAACGTGCGTGAAAAGGAGCCCAGCCAAAGGGACCTGTGGAATAGAGGCGGTTTTATAGGTGTAGCTTTGAAGTGGACCAGGTCAGAGGGGTCCCCTTTTTGGAGAGGCTGAGTGCCAAATGTGTGCCCTGCTCCGAGCCAGTGCCAAACCAGTGCCAAACTTTTGCCAGTCTTTTCGGAAAGCAGATGGCCGCAGGACCCAACTAGGGGAATCGAGAGAAATTAGCCGGTCTCCCTCTCTTCTTCCGGAGATCCCCCGGGTAGCTAAGCAGCAACACAATATAAGCATCTCGCAACTGCCAACCGTCAACATTTACAGATGCCGCGAGAAACAGCCTTTTTTTTTCACCAATGGGACAAACGGGCCGATCCCCGGAAAAGGATGGGAGCCTCCGATGTGCTTCCCCCCCCCTTTTTTTAAATGTTTTTTTGTCACGTTGCAACGGGCAACACGAGTGGACTTCCGCGCATGAGATGTTAATGAAGGGTTTGAGGGGGCGTGTTTTGCTTCGACAACGACAACACTAATTTCGCATGGACGTTTGCAGCATTCCAGCGGGGGGGGGGGGCGTGTGGGAGTGGGTGGGAGCGGGGGTGCTGCCTTTGGCTTTCTGGGATCGCCCCCCCTTTTTTTTGTGGAACACTACAGAAAGAAGCCGGGGCAGGGAGAGCTGCATTTTTTGGGGAGGTGGGGTGAGTCCCTCCCGCTTACCCTTGCATTGTATCAACAACACACGGTGAATGAGAAGTTACTAAAATTGGGAGAAAGTAACCTTCAGTTACTACAGAGTAACTACACAAAAGGGCTCGTTGGGTTGATGGGGGGGGCGGGCGGGAAGAAACGGAGCTATTTTCCAATGTCACCAACATTCCTGACTTTTTCTTAATTGTGTTGATCTAAAATGTCTTGTGGGGGGGGGACTGTGTTTTAGGGATTTGGGGCAGGGGAAACGAATGGATTCCCCCCGATAGGCAGAGGAATGTCGAATTTTGTCTTCTCGCCCAAAGACCCACCAGACTTGACTTTCCGTAAGGGGAAACACTGTCCTCGCAAAGGTGCCATGACTTTAAACTCTCGGGAAGCCCCCTCCCTGGAAGTGTTTTTTCTTGGATGGCGTGACGAGACCCTGCCCTCTGCGGCGGGCTTTCACTGCAGGCCTTGGACCCCGGGAGACTCGGATCGGGAGCGCCTGGCCCGTCACTCTCGGCATCGCCTTTCCAGGAAATGGGCCTCCATCCCGGACCGCCGTGCCTGCCCGAGCGGGCCCTTCCTCCGTAAGCCGCTGGGGAGCCGCGTGGAGATGGTGTGCGGGGTATGTGTGCGTGTGTGTGTGTGTGTGGAGGGGTGCTCTTCTTTTCTCGCAAAGCCGCACTACGTGGACCAGCCGTCGTCGGGATGGAAGTTCCCACCCCCTTGCGGGGTGTTTCTGCTCCGGAGTTGTGCCAACCTTCCTCTCCCATCGCAGCTACGTTCCTCCCTTCCTCTTCCGCTGGCTGGGCCGATGGGAACTGGTCGAGGTTCCAGATGACCCCCCCCCCCCACGAAAGAAAAGGCCGGCGGGGGCCCTTGGAATCGGGCCTGTGTGTGGCGGAGGCAGCCAAAGTTAAAGACGGGAGCAGTCTGACCATGTTCTTGTTCACGGTGCACTTTATATGAAGAAAACTAAAGAAGGAGAAAAGAAAGGAAGAGTCCTACTGAAGAAAGCACTAGCCTGCTCACACACACTTCTGTCAGGCTGCAGGCGGAAAGAGGATCGCCAAAAACGCACCATTCCATTTCCTTCGGGTGTGGGGGGGGGAGAAACGGGGACTTTGCGGCGTTTGGCCTACCCAACCGGCAGCTGCCCCCCCCCTTCCAACAGCCTCCCCTTGGGATTGAATTCTCCACCTGCTTTTTGCCTTTTTATCGTGCGCCCCTCCCTCCAGACACATTTTATAGCTACTTTTGGGGGGCGGTGGGGGGAAGTGTAGGATCGTGCTTGACCGGAACGGAAGGCCGAGTTCACCATCCGACGTTTCAAGTCTGTAATTCAGTACTCTCTGTGTGCGTGTGCGTACGTTGTATACTTTTTCTTTTTAATTTTCAAGAAGAAGAAGAAAAAGAGAAGCATTATTACATGGTTTTGTGCCAATGCCCATTCTTTTCTTTAGTACCAGAGACACTTTTACAAGTACCAGTGTGGTGAAAAATTATTTGGTTATACTAGTATATTATAAACAGAGAACCTGATTTAAAAAAAAGAATAACATTTAAACGTCCTATTTAAAAAGAATATAAAAATGCTGTTTTTAAAAACCTTTTTTTTTTTGTCATTTTGAACTTGCATGTGGTGTTAACACGTGGGGGCAGGGTGGGCAAAGGAGGGGATTTGGAATTGCGTGGCCCGGGGTTGGTATTCCCCCCCCCCTTTGTGTTCCTGTCTCGCACTCCCGACGGCGAGGAGGAGGAGGAGGAGGAGGAGGAGGCAGAGGCTGGGTTTCTCGGAACACTTGAATTCGTTCATCTGCTGGGTGCTGACCCTCCTTATTTTAGAAGTACCTGATGGGAAATTGATTTTCATAGCTTTCTCCTGAATAAATTGTTTGAAATTGGAATAAAATTCATTCCTTACAAAAACCATCCTCTGTCGTCCTTGTTCTCTTATGTGCTTTTTTTTAAAAAAAAAAATTTGAAGAATGACAAAGGAGTCCTTAACTTACAAACTTCGCTTAGTGACTCTGGTAAAAGTGACTTGGAACCATTTTTCGCACCTGCAGCGGTTGCAGCATCCCCAGGGTCATGCGGACAAAATTCGAGGGCTTGGCAACTGACTCATAGTTACGACGGTTGCGGTGTCCCAGGGCCACATGATCCCCTTTAGCGACTGCCTGACAAGCAAAATCAATGGGGAAGCCAGACACACTTAACAACCGTGTGACTAATTTAACCGCTGCAACGTCTCACTTAACTGCCGTGGCAAAAAAACATGAAATGAGGCCCAACAACAACCGTCTCACTTGGCAACGTAAAAGTTGGACTCCATTGTGGTCGCAAGTGGAAGACTGGATGTAAATTAAATTGGAAAATAGCTTCCCTATTTACCCCAATCTAGAGTTGCAGATTTAATAAATAAATGTGTATGATTGAGAGACAGGTTGAGGTATTGGCTGAAGGCGAGAGAAGCGGCTCCGTGGCTATTCAAACACAGAATATCCGGTTGGCTTTTACCTCAGGAGGCCAGATACCATTGGGGGGCTTGGTTTTCCTCATATTATTTTGAGGAAGATAGGCTTATTAAACTATAGAGCAAGATGAATCCACTGCAGATCGTCCTCGACTTACAACAGTTCATTTAGTGACCATTCAAAGTTTACAACGGCACTGTGGAAAAAAAAGTCTAGTGACCATTTTTCAGACAACTGTGGTTGTCTCTCATAATGTGATCAAAATTTGGATGCTTGGAAACTACTGATTCCTGTTCATGACGGTTGCGGGGTCCCAGGGTGATGTGATCCCCTTTTGCGACCACCTTACAAGCAAAGCCAATGGGGGAAGTTAGATCCACTTAACAGCCGTGCTAGGAACTCAACTGCTGCGGGGATTCGCTTAACAACCGTGGCACAAGAGGTCCTAAAATGGAACAAAATTTGGCTAACAAATCTTTCACTTAGCCACGCAAAAAATTGGGGCTCAGTTGTCGTTTTGTTGAGGCCTACTATTCTGTAGGCAGATGCTTTGAAGAATAATGTGTGGTGGGTCAATGGTGGAGTTAAAAATGAGCATAGAACCGGAACGAAGTTTTGGTTTTTGTGAAACCGTGTCGTGGCCTGGAGATTTCCATGACGGGGGTATAGATAACATGGGGCTTCAATTCACATTGGCCCTCCATTCTCTCCAGGCCAAAGGGAAACATTGATTTGGACAGGAAATTGGAATGGAAATTTCCTCATTAATAAGTCACCATTCTGAGCGAGATGAAGGCAACATAGTTGAAGAACCTAGCTGGAATGGCTTGAGCAGAGGGTTGGACTAGAAGACCTCCAAGGTCCCGTCCAACTCTTGTTATTCTGTATGAAGCTAGATAAGAAACTTCAAGGATGTTGTAAAAGCCACCATGGAGTTGAAGCATCCAGTGAAGCCCCATTCAGTGCCAGGACCCCAATTAGAGCATTTAGACCGGGAGCTTCTGACCTTTGGCAGACTTGTGGACTTCAACTCCCAGAATCCCTCAGCCAACCGTGCCACCTTGGTTAAAACAGCTCGTCAGCTTCTGTCACGCGTGAATCCACACCCGCCTACTACCATCAACCTGGAGACGTCTATTTTTCCACAGAGCTGAAATTTCAAACTTATCCGGAGCTTCTTAGAAATCTGAATGGAGCATGCTGGTTGGGGAATTCTGGGAATTGAAGTCCGCAAGTCTTCCAAAAGGTGCCGAGGTTGAACGCTCCTGACGTGGAGGGATCTCCAGCCACTGGGGAGCCCACAATTACTCAGAGTCACTGATTCCGCTGTTGAATGGATTTTTTGTGGTGTTGTTTTTAAACAACTTATTAGGAACTCGCCTTCCTGAACTGTTCTTTTATGTCCTCCCCTCTGGAACAGCTACAGGTCCCGTGCAGTCATTTTTTTCCTCGGGCCTAAACCTCCAACTTCAGTCATCACAGAACTTGGCTTATAGTCCCCGGATCAACCTCAGCCTCTGAATCCTTCAAGGATCATCTTTTAACCTGCTGAGGTTAGCCGGCAGCAGGTGCGGATGGTGGAGGAGACTGAGGACTCAGATGAAGGGCCAGGACCATGAGGGAGATTGTGGGGGCTGGCAGCAGCGATGAGGAGGTTCCCGAGGAGCCTGTGCCCGGTGCACGTGTGCGCGGGATTGCTCATAGAGAACAGTTACAGCAGCACGGGCGACTCGGGAGTAAGGCTGCAAGGTAATGGCCCCTTCTTCAAGAGGATAAAAGCCAGGTTTGAAGAAGCGTTCCTTGCAGAAGGCAAAGACGCTCTGAAACTCAACCTCGTGGGCATTATAGTTAGTATTTGAAAACTCTTGTAAACTATTTCTTATCTGTGGGTTTTTGGCAGCCTTTGGCAAGTTTCTTTCTTGTCGGAGCTAAATTAGTTGGAAGCAGCCTTTTATCTGTGAAGAAACCGTATTTGTAGATTAAACTTTAAAAAGTGGGGGCTGCTGCCTTTGTCTGGTGTTTGCTCTCTTGGAACCAGGTTGGGTCAGAACATAACCCCATAATCCCACGCGACCCCATAATCCCTTGGGGAGTGGAGCCTGAGCAACTGAATGGAGCTAGCTGAGTGTTTTAATGGCCGGATGCCCCTCCTGTTGCCAATGCGGAGTTTTGTTCAGTAGATATATTCTCAGTGTGCACAAAGAGACAGAGAGAGAGAGAGAGAGAGAGAGAGAGAGAGGGAGGGAGGGAGGGAGAGAGAGAGAAATATCTGCCTTTACCTAGGATCGAACTCACAGCCTGATTGTGAGGCGAGAGCTCCCGTTCTAGGCCACCGCACCGTTTCTCCAAATCCTTCAAGGACGATGCCTTAGAAATGGACCCACTCTTCTAATTGGGGTCTGAGCAAGCCAGACTCAAAAGGGAGCCATTAAACTTTGCGGTGATAGCCAAAATTGCCTTTCGCTTTTTGCAGCCTTGCCCAAAGCACAGTTAATTCTGGATTTTAATTTGGCCTCTTTTGAGTATAATAAACTACTTTCCCTCCCCAACCCCTCCTTTTTTTTCTTTTTTTCCTTTGACAATTTGCAAACTTTCCTTGCAGCACTTAAACTCTTTATTTTTTAAAAAAAAACGAAAGTCTGATATTTGGTGCCTTTTTCCAATTTGTAGAGAGATTCTCAGCCATCCAGGCCATGGTTGCTCCAAAGGTGGGCTTTTTTTTTTTTTTTTTCAGGAGACAACTGGACTTTTTGGTTTTCTTTTGAAGGCGTTTCGCTTCTCCTCCAGGAAGCTTCTTCCGCTCTGACTGGATGGTGGGGAATGAAGGGATTTATACTCCTTGTATAATGACACAGCTGGTCCTTTGCATCCTTTTTAGAGGGTCGTTGAGGCCACTTGGAGGTTTCTCTGTGTCCTCAGGGTCACCTGAGTGATGCAAATGATTCCTGCAGTCCTCCATTTTCTCCTCTGGAAACCCATTCCTACACCCACCCCATTCGAAGGGTGTTCATCCCAAATTGTATAGCTCAAAGTCCGTAGAGATTCTCCGTCATCCAGGTCGTAGTTGCTCCAAAGGTGCCTTTTTTCAGGAGGCAACTGGACCTTCTGGGGTTTTTATTTCCCCTTTGGAAGATGTTTCTCTTCTCATCCAAGAAGCTTCTTCAACTCTGACTGGTTGGTGGGGAAATGGAAGGATTTATAGACCGATAATCTTAATTTTTTTTTATTCTGGGCTCGGCTGTGTGTGTCTTTTTAATTACCCTAATCCTGTCCAGCCCACAATTAAAACAAATCTCCCCAAATATATGGCCTCAAACACATCATCGAATGCTTTGCTAATACGGGAGTCAGGGTGTCCAGGCAGTCCTCGAGTTACAACCATCCGTTGAGTGACCGAAATTCCAACAGCACCGTAAAATGGCTTCAGATCATATTTTGCATTGAGCGACGGTTGCGGCGTCGTGGTTACATGGTCCAAATTCAGAGGCTTGGCAACTGGCTTGTACTCAGGAGGGTTGCAGAGGTGGTATTCAGCCAGTTCTGACCAGTTCTGGAGAACCAGTAGCGGAAATTTTGAGTAGTTCTGGAGACCCGGCCAATCTCACCTCTGACTGGCCCCGCCCCCATCTCTTCTCCGCCTCCCGAGTCCCAGCTGATTGGCTGGGTCTCCTTTGGTTGCCCTGCACAGGAGAATGGAGCTGGAAAGCAGGTTAGTGGGGTGGGGAAGGAATGGGGATTTTGCAGTGTCCTTCCCCTGCCACTCCCACCAAGCCACACCCACTGAACCGGTAGTAAAAATATTTTTCTATCCCATAACGACCGTAGTGATTCGCTTACCCACCCTGGCAGAAAAGGTCGTAAAATGGAGCGCAACTCCCATTAACAACAACTCCCATTAACAACTTAGCAATGCAAGTTTTGGGGCTCCGTTGTGGTCGTAAGTCGAGGACTTGTCTTTATGGAGGTAGTCCTCAACTAAGCGACCGCAATTGAGCCCAATGTTTCTCGTTGCTAAGCGAGACATTTTTTGAGTCAGTTCTGCCCCATTTGACGACCTTCCTTGTACAGTCCTTAAGTGAATCACAGCAGTCATTAAGTAAGTCACACGGTTGTTAAGTGAACCTGGCTCCTCCCCCTCCCCCCTGGACTTTTCTTGTCAGAAGGTCCCAAAAGGGGATTACGTGACCCCCAGGACACTGCAACGGTCATAAATGTGAGTCAGTTGCCAAGCGTCCAAATTACGTGACTGACTATGATGCCGCAGTGGTCCTAAGTGTGAAAGGTGGCCATAAGTCCCTTCGTTCAGTGCCGTTGTAACTTCGGTCACTAAATGAACGGTTGTAAGTGGAGGACTGCCTGGGCCTGCATTCGCGCCTACCTACCCGCACATCCCACCCTTCTCCTTTGAGATAAGCAGGAGCCATAAGAAAACCTGGAGCGAGGAGGAAAAGGAAACGAACTGGACTTCGGCTCCACTGACATTGTCCGCTTTTCCTTCCCTTCCGTGTTTCCACCATGTCCACAAGTGGCTCTTTGTAGGCGTTGCCTTTTCCTTTAACTTCTCCCTCCCTCCCTCTCTCTCTCCCTCCCCCCCTTTCCTTCCCCCACTCCCACCCACTCTCTCCCTCCCCCTCCCTCCCCCTCTCCCTCCTTCTCTTCCCCTCTCTCCCTTCTCCCTCTCTCTCCTGCCTTCTCCCTCCCTCTCTCCTCCCTCCTCTTCCTCTCCCCCTCTCCCTTTCTCCTCCTTCTCTGTCCCCCTCTCCCTTTGTCCTCTGTCTCCCTCTCCCCTCCCTCTCTCTTTCCCTCCTGCCCCTCTCACTTTTTCTCTCTCCCTCCCCTCCCCTCGCTCTCTCCCTTCTCCCTCTCTCTCCTGCCTTCTCCCTCCCTCTCTCCTCCCTCCTCTTCCTCTCCCCCTCTCCCTTTCTCCTCCATCTCTGTCCCCCTCTCCCTTTGTCCTCTGTCTCCCTCTCCCCTCCCTCTCTCTTTCCCTCCTGCCCCTCTCACTTTTTCTCTCTCCCTCCCCCTCCCCCTCGCTCTCTCCCTTCTCCCTCTCTCTCCTGCCTTCTCCCTCCCTCTCTCCTCCCTCCTCTTCCTCTCCCCCTCTCCCTTTCTCCTCCTTCTCTGTCCCCCTCTCCCTTTGTCCTCTGTCTCCCTCTCCCCTCCCTCTCTCTTTCCCTCCTCCCCTCTCACTTTTTCTCTCTCCCTCCCCCTCCCCTCGCTCTCTCCCTCTCCCTCCTTCTCTCTCCCTTTTCCCCCTCACCCTCCCTCTCTCCTCCCTCCCTCTTCCTCTCCCCCTCTCCCTTTCTCCTCCTTCTCTGTCCCCCTCTCCCTTTGTCCTCTGTCTCCCTCTCCCCTCCCTCTCTCTTTCCCTCCTGCCCCTCTCACTTTTTCTCTCTCCCTCCCCTCCCCTCGCTCTCTCCCTCTCCCTCCTTCTCTCTCCCTTTTCCCCCTCACCCTCCCTCTCTCCTCCCTCCTCTTCCTCTCCCCGTCTCCCTTTCTCCTCCTTCTCTGTCCCCCTCTCCCTTTGTCCTCTGTCTCCCTCTCCCCTCCCTCTCTCTTTCCCTCCTGCCCCTCTCACTTTTTCTCTCTCCCTCCCTCTCTCTCCCTCTCCCTCCTTCTCTCCCCCTTTCTCCCTTCTCCCTCTCTTTCTTTTTCTCTCTCTCCTCCCTCTTTCTTCCTCTCCGCCTTTCCCCCCTCTCTAAAATCACATAATCAAACCTTGATTTCCTCAGTTGTCTATTTCAGATTATTCCCTTTTCCGGCATATAATAAGAATAGTTTTACTAGTTACACAGTCAGTCCTCGACTTAACAACCGCAACAACAGAATAGCAGAGTAACAGAATAACAGAGTTGGACAGGGCCTTGGAGATCATCTAGTCCAACCCCCTGCTCGAGCAGGAGAGCCTATTCCAGGGGTGTCCCAACTCAAGGCCTGCGGACCAGATCCAGCCTGCGGGGTGCTTAGACCAAGCGAAGGACCGTCCCGTGGTGCCTCTGCCAGCGAAAACAGAACTTCTGAAGTGGCCAGAAGCACAAATCTTACACACCAAGATCTTCCCTCCTCTTGGCAAATGGTGGTTCCTTACCCCAGAGGCCATTCTGTGATTTATCTCCATAGCAGCCTTTGCATGTCTTTACGTTCCTTTGAGCTCCCTGCCTTTAGTAAACATTCCACCGAGGTGCACGTGCTCCTCTGTGTGTCCTCGTTCCCCCTCCCATCTCTCTATAGGCCAGTTGTCTTTCCTCCTTTTTCCCTTGACACACAATACATTCCTTTTCAGGAATTCGTCGTTGCATGAGACAATCTGGCTTAACGTTGCCCTTTGATAACAGATGACAGACAATAACAGACAACAGATCATCCGAGTTGGAAGGGACCTTGTAGGTCATCTAGTCCAATCCCCCTGCCCAAGCAGGAGACCCTACGCCATTTCTGACAAATGGCAGTCCAATCTCTTCTTGAAAGTCTCAAGTGATGAAGCTCCCACAACTTCCGAGGGCAACTTCTGTTCCATGGGTTGATTGTTCTCACGGTCAAAGGTTTCTCCTTATTTTCCTTGTCTGGCCTTCGGGTGCTTTGGAGAATAGCTTGACTCCCCTTCCTCTCTGTGGCTACCCCTCAAATATTGGAAGGCTGCTATCCTGTCTCCCCTGGAAGTTGTGGGAGCTTCATCCCTGGAGGCTTTCAAGAAGAGACTGGACTGCCATCTGTCAGAAATGGTGTAGGGTCTCCCGCTTGGGCAGCGGGTTGGGCTAGATGACCTACAAGGTCCCTTCCAACTCTGATTATCTGTTATCTGTTTATCTATGTGCTGCAAATCAGTCAAGTGTCCCGTCCCCCCCAACAATATGGTGTCCTTTGAATAACACAGGTAGTCCTCGACTTACAACAATTCATTTAAGGACCGGTTGAAGTAACAACAGCACTGGAAAAAGTGACTTCTTATGACCATTTTCCACACTTAACAACCACTGCAGTATCTCCACGGCCACGGGGTCACAATCCCAATGCTTCACAACTGACTTGTATTTACGATGGGTTGCATTGTCCTGGGGTCACGTCACCCCATTTTGTGACCTTCTGACAAGTCAAGTCAACGGGGAAGCCAGGGGTTTCACTTAACAACCATATCCCAAACTTAATGACCGGAGTGATTCAGTTCACAAGTATGGCAAGAAAGGCCATTAAAATAGGACAAAACACACTTTATAACAAAGGTCTCACTTAGCAGCAGAAATTTTGGGCTCAATCGTGGTCGTAAGTCGAGGACTACCTGCAAATGGAAAGACCTGGCTGGACAGATTAAAAAAAGGCTGAAGGCCGCATTCAAAGGGGAGAACTGCTCCTGAGGCCCCTGAGTTGAATAAGAATAAATAATTCTATTGTCACTTTGAATGTACACTAATCGGCATACATTAAAATGAAATTTCGTGGCCTGCAGTTTTCAAAGGCTCACCACCTCCAATATACACTACATAAACACGACTGAATAAATAAATAAGTACTAAAGTATGCATATACCGACATATATTATATGATGCAGAGAAACAATAGAGTCTAGTTCGGATGTATACATTTACACGGCTGTTGTGGCCCGTCAACAGCCAGCAGAGCTGGCAACAGACTCAGACAGTGAGGAGGCTGGGGAGGAACCGGGGCCCGTCCTGGAGTCTGGGGAAGGCTCAGACGAGGGCTTTGCGTTGGAGGCAGAACGTCTGACAGTTATCAGCTGCCTTCGGAGTCGAAAATCAGTGGGGAAGAAGAACAGCTGGAGCCTGTTCCCAGTGGTGCTCATGCACAGAGCTGCCAGGAGAAAGGAAGAGTTAAGGAACAAGGGTTGACTCAGGAGTAAAGGGCTCAGGTGGACGGTGAATGGCCCCTCCCATGGGGAATAAAAGAGGAGTAAAAGAGGAGTGGGGTTTGCAGGAGACAATTAGTTCATTCATTAGGGTGAAGAACCTTGCCAAGTATTGCCTGCTACAGCGTGGTGTTTGGAAGATATCGGCCTGGCAACTCTCCAAGCCTGATAAAGGTCTGCAGTTGTGAAATCTCTTGAAAAGACTGTTTGCCGGGATTTTGCCGGAGAGGAATTCCCTTTAACCTAAATAAAAGGGGTTTTATCAGGATTCTGCTACATGATCTCGGGGAGCCTAGGTCAGAAATAGCAAGGAAAACGAAATCTTGCGAGTTAACCAGATGGATGGCACAGGGAGCAACGCTGCTAGAAAAATTGGGTATAGTCCTGCTTGCCTCCTTATCAAAACCACGTGGAGTGCTAATACCACTTTATAATCCCTTGGTAAGGCCACCCTTGGAATACGGCATCCAGTTTTGGTCTCCAGGATGTAAAAAAAAGATGTTTACAAAGAGTGCAGAGAAGAGCAACGAAGAGGATTAGGAGGCTAAAACATATAAACAATGATTGCTGGAAATGGGTGTCTTGTTTGATGAAACGAAGGACTAGGGGTGACATGATAGCAGTCTTCCGATATTTGAGGGGCTGCCCCAAAGAAGAGGGAGTCAAGCTCTTCTCCAAAGGCCCTGAAGGCAGGACAAGAAGCAATGGGTGGAAACTAACCAAGGAGAGAAGCAACGTAGAACTAAGGAGGAATTTCCTGACTGAGAGAACAATAAACCGGTGGAACGGCCTGACTCCAGAAGTTGTAAATGCTCCAACACTGGAGAAACCATTTGTCTGAAATGGTATATAGGATTTCCTGCTTGAGCAGGGGGCTGGACTAGAGGACCTCCAAGGTCCCTTCCGACCCTGTTATTCTGTTATTTTGTTATTCCTTAAGCCAATTTTGGGGAGAACAATGCTGGCTGCTTTCGATCAACTCTGGGACAGGATCTGCAGCTCACCTCAGCCCGGGATTAACCAGTTTAACTTCAACCCTGAACATCCAATTTGAAGGGGAGATCCCTGATTTGAACAGGCCGTCAAGGGCCCTTATGTATACCTTTCTAAACAGGGATAACAGGATAACAGAATCGTAGTTCGGAGGGAGCCTGGAGGTCTTCTAGTCCAACCCACTACTCAAGCAGGAGACCCTGTACTATTCCAGACAAATGTCTGTCCAATCTCTTCTTGAAAACCTCCAGTGATGGAGCACTCACAATTTCTGAAGGCAAGCTATTCCACTGGTTAATTGTTCTCACTGTCAGGAAATTCCTCCTTAGTTCTAAGTTGCTTCTGTCCTTCATTAGTTTCCATCCTTATTGCTTCTTGTCCTGCCTTCAGGGGCTTTGCACAGCAGAGCCAGAAGATATGGTCAAAACAGTAGAGTTTGCCTTTGATTTGAAGAACAACCAGGATGATTAGGGGACTGGAGACTAAAACATATGATGAACGGTTGCAGGAACTGGGCCTGGCTAGTCTAGGGAAGAGAAGGACCAGGGGAGACAGGAGAGCAGTCTTCCAATATTTGAGGAGGGGCTGCCACAGAGAGGAAGGGGGGTCAAGCTATTTTCCAAGGCACCCGAAAGCCAGACAAGGAATAATGGATGGAAACTGATCCAGGAGAGATTCAACCTGGAAATAAGGAGAAACTTTCTGACAGGGAGAACAATCAACCAGTGGAACAGCCTTCAGAAGTTGTGGGAGCTTCATCACTGGAAGCCTTCAAGAAGAGACTGGATTGCCACCTGTCAGAAATGGTGTAGGGTCTCCTGCTTTGGGGGTGGTGGTGTTGGACTAGATGACCTACAAGGTCCCTTCCAACTCTGTTCTTCTGATTTCACTCTGGAATGTGGGTCTTGATTTAGCCACCAGATGTCACTAAAGAACTGTACAGTAAACATAAAAAGTTGCAAAAAAAAACCCCACCACCCCACAAAGGGTCTGTGCTGCCTATTGATATCAGCTTATTAGCTCTAGATGGGGTGGAAATGCAATCAATGATGTCTGAGGCATTTATTAGGTGGAGAAACAGTGCTCTAGAGGCTGGCTGGGGAATTCTGGGAGTTGAAGTCCCCAAGTCATCCAGACCAGATGCCAAAGTTGAGAAACACTGATTTGGACGATGGGCAAAGCTAAATCTAACCAATGCATAAACAAGATTTTTTTAAAAGGGAGGGATTAATAAAGCAAATTGTATTATAGTCACATAACATATTTAAATATATCTGATGATGATTGATTTTATTTATTTATTTATTTATTTATTTGATTTGTCAATTGCTTACAAGGTGATAGATGTAAGAGTAAACCTGAGCATGAATACAGGAAATAGGTACAAATAAATGGGGACATTAAGACAGGGACAGTAGGCATGATTGTGCGCTTATGCACGCCCCTTACAGACCTCTTGGGAATGGGGTGAGGTCAATACTGGGTAGTTTAATTATTATTATTATTATTTTATTATTTATTTCTTTGTCAAGCAAGTATTAGATAACAGGCATAAGTATAAACATAGTTATGAATATATAAAATGGTTACATATAAGAAAAATAAAAAGAAACAATAGGACAGGGACGGTAGGCACGTTGGTGTACTTATGCACGCCCCTCTTAGGAAAGGGGTGAGGTCAATAGTAAACAGTCTAAGGTTAAAGTTTTTGGGGTTTGGGGAAGAAACCACAGTCAGGTAGAGTATTCCAGACATTGACCACTCTGTTGCTAAGTCGTATTTTCTGCAATCGAGTTTGGTGCGGTTAACCTTGAGTTTGTATCTATTGTGTGCTCTTGTGTTGTTATGGTTGAAGCTGAAGTATTTGTTGACTGGTAGGACATTGCAGTGTATGATTTTATGTACTACACTTAGATCGGACCGAAGGCGGAGTAGTACTAGGTTGTCTAGGTCTAGAATTTCAAGTCTGGTGGCATAAGGTATTCTGCAACGAGTAGAGATGTGGAGAACTCTTCTCATGAAATTTTTCTGATGATGATGATGAGGAACTTAGCCATTCAGTCGTGTCCGATTCTTGGCAATTCTACGGGCCAGGACTCTCCACATCTTCTGAACTTGCACTACTTTAAATACAGGTAGTCCTCGACATACGACAATAATTGAGCCTAAAATTCAGGTTGCTAAGTGTGACATTTGTTCAGTGAGTTTTGCCCCATTTTTACAACTTTTCTTGTCACTGTTGTTAAATGAATCATTGCAGCTGTTAAGGGAATCTGGATTCCCCCTTTGCTTAACTTTGCTTGTTGGAACGTCACAAGAAGGGACCACGTGACCCCGGGAAGCTGTGACCGTCATAAATACGAACCATTTACCAACCATCCAAATTGTGATCATGTGACCTTGGGGAACGCTGCAAAGGTTGTGTCATGCCCTTGTTAGAGTCGACTCTGAGGGAGAGGAGGAACAGCCGACAGGGAGTGGAGATGTGGCGCCAGAGGTTGTGGAGGAGGCTGGGGAAGGGCAGAGGCCGGCTGGGCAGTCAGAGAAAGAACCAGGCCCATCCCCTCTGCATCCTAGGGAGGATATAGGGAGGAACGGAGAAGGGAACAACTTGGCTTACGAGGGAGGAAGCGGCCATGATCCCCCTCATTGGTTGCAGCTGGGGAGAATAGTATATAAGAGAGACAGTTACAACACAGTGTTGCCAGAAGCAAAGTGTGTGTTATTTTGGGCTGAAGTTATCTTGGTTGGCGTCCTTGAATTGGGTAATTACTTATCCTGGTCCGTTGTGGAATTTCCTTCATTGTAGTTTGTTCGTTTTTTTTTATTTCACCTCTATCTGCTCATTGCTTCCTTTTGAAGACTATTTTTGAGTATGTTTTATCTCCAACTGAGAATTATTGAACAGTGCGGCCACGTTGGAGGCATTAAAGGACAGTTTATTTACATTTTGGATTTTGTTACGTTTGTGTTACACTCCAGGTCATCACAGGTTGCCAGGTTGTGAAAAACGGCCGTAAGTCCCCTTTCTCAGTGCCATTGCAACTTTGAACAGTCACTAAATGAACTGCGCATTTAGGGACTACCTGCATATTTACATTATTGAAAGCAAATGATATATACAGGAGTCATTTCTCTCTCTCGCAGGAAGATGTAATCCCTGTAATTCTGTTTTGCTGTTTTATACACGTATATATATTTAGAGGGGCAGGGAAGAAACAGTACCGCAGGACCTGGACATATATAGTCAAAAAATTATGCCTAGCCTCCAGTTTACAAGCCAAGGTTACAAGCAGTGATTGGCTCTGTAAATGCTCTTAAGATGAATTGCAGGGTCAGGAAGGAATGTTTGAAGTACATTGTCAGCCTTGGTTTGCAGAGAAAATAAACGTTAAAGTGGGGAAGGAGAAGAGGGGGGCATTCGGGATTAAAATAGGGGATCGTCGGAGGAAGCTGATGGAGAGGAAAAGCAGAGAAAATAATTGCAGCCTTTGCTCATAGGGTATAGAACAAAGAATAATAAGAGTTGGGAGAGACCCTGGAGGTCTTCTAGACTGACCCCCTGCTCGGGCAGGAGACAGACAAACTGTCTGTCCAGTCTCTTTGTAATTATCCTCCATTGTTTGGGGCACCCACAACTTCTGGAGACTTTCCACTGGTTCATTGTTCTCACGATTGGGAAATTTCTCCTTTAGTTCTAGGCTGCTTTTATCCTTGGTTAGTTTCCATCCATTGGTTGTTGTGCTGCCTTCTGGTCAGGGGTGGGCCGGTGGGGGCTTGCAGGGTTTCGGGAGAGCCCCCAGCTAAGATTCTGTGCAATTTGGAGAACCCCCCCCCACTCTTGGCTGGCCTCTCCCACCCCTCCCCACCCTTCCCACATGGCCTGTTTTGGATGCAGGAAGTGCAGGTTCCGTGCGGAGGCTCGGGGAGGGCGAAAAACGGGAAGGCCGAAAATAGGCCTGTTTCTGACTTCCAGAGAGCCTCCGGAGCCTGGGGAGACCGGTTTTGCCCTACTGGAAGCTCAAGGAAAGCCTCCGGACTCTGGGGAAGGCGAAAAAACAGGCCTCTGGAAGTTCGGAAAGGCCAGAAATGGGCCTGTTTCTGGCTTCCAGAGAGCCTCTGGAGCCTGGGGAGACCGTTTTTGCCCTCCTAGAAGCTCAAGGAAAGCCTCCGGACTCTGGGGAAGGCGAAAAAACAGGCCTCTGGAAGTTCGGAAAGGCCAGAAATGGGCCTGTTTCTGGCTTCCAGAGAGCCTCTGGAGCCTGGGGAGACCATTTTTGCCCTCCTGGAAGCTGAAGGAAAGCCTCCGGACTCTGGGAAAGGCGAAAAATGGGCCTCCGGAAGTTCGGAAAGGCCAGAAATGGGCCTGTTTCTGGCTTCCAGAGAGCCTGGAGATGCTGTTTTTGCCCTCCTGGAAGCTCAAGGAAAGCCTCCGGACTCTGGGGTAAGCAAAAAATGGGCCTCCGGAAGTTCAGGAAAGCTGGAAATGGGCCTGTTTCTAGCTTCCAGAGAGCCTCTGGAGCCTGGGGAGGCTCTTTTTGCTCTCATGGAGGCTTGCGGAAAGCCTCCGGACTCTGGGGATGGTGAAAAACAGGCCTCCCATAAGTTCAGGAAGGCCGGAAATGGGCCTGTTTCTGGCTTCCAGAGAGCCTGTGGAGCCAGGAGAGGCCATTTTTGCCTTCCTGGAGGCTTGCGGAAAGCCTCTGGACTCTGGGGAAGGTGAAAAACGGGTCTCCAGAAGTTTGGAAAGGCCGGAAATGGGCCCGTTTCTGGCTTCCAGAGAGCCTCCAGAGCCCGGGGGGGGCAAAAATGCCCACCCACCATGGTACAGGAGGCCAACTAGGCCACGCCCACCAGCAACCGGGCAGAGAACTGGTTGCTAAAATTTTTAAAGCCCACCCCTGCTTCTGGTGCTTTGGAAAAAACAGGTTGACCCCCCCCTCTTCTTTGGGACAGCCCCTCAAATATTGGCACGCTGCATAATTTGAAGGATTCCTGCCTTCACTAGAAGAAGATGTGGGTGGCCAGAGCTGGGGCTGGCTGCCAGCCCTGCTTTCGGGAAACGGAGACGCTTGCGAGAAGTTTCCTTGGTGGTCTTCCGTGGGCTCCATTTTCCGCTTTGCTGTTGTCCATCAAGAATGCCAGTTCTCTAAACATTCTCTTTATAAACAGCCTGAGAGAAGGAGACCAGCGGCCCGCGTGGAGATTTAATGGGTTACTTCCAGACCGACTCCTTTTTTTTTTTTTTTTGCATTGGGAAGAAATATCTCTCCAAATTTGCGTTCACCGAAGGCTGGTTGGAGAGTTGAGCAGGGGGTTGGACTAGATGACCTACAAGGTCCCTTCCAGCACTGTTACTCTATTCTATTCTAAGATGCTGGCTGTCTCTTCAGCTGGGGAGAGGGGCTTTGATCCCGCTTTTTTCCTGACTGTGGATGATGGCCGGCTGTCATTTTTGTTCTCTGCAGTGGAATTGCTTGCGTGGTGGCTAAAGAGTTTTAGATTCTTTCAGATCCAAGTTGCAATCCGAAATTCTTCTCCATAGCTGTTGAAAATTGGACAGGGTGAATTTGAATGTCAGCTTGAACTTAGCTTCTTTTAGTCAGAGGCCCTTGGCCTTTCCCAGATGCAGACACTATGGCACAAAGATTGGGTACCACTATCCCATTATCAGTGTCCGGATTCCGGCAGTTACTCCCATTTAAATAATGAGTCTCGAGCCAAACTTCCAAAACTTCAAAAGGATTTATTGGGAGTTAACATGCCGGCACTTCCTGGGTGTAGCCGACTCTGAGGCACATCGTTCCTTGTCACCCTTGATCCTGGTTTCCCACGGACTCCCTGGTATACCATAATTCATATCCTCCAATGGGACACATCCATAGCCCAGAGTCATCAATCATGCTCTCCAATTAGAATTTTGTGCTGCAGAAACTTCAGTCACCTAGTCACTATCTTTGAAAACATTTATGGAATACACTTTCGGTTTGCAAGCTGCCGCACTGCTCCCCCTTCTCTTTCTGTTGGCAACTCTAAAAAGACCATAGAAATATTTTATGAGTTTAGAATCAGCCTGCTTGATCCTTATAAAATGTAAAAGGTCTTCTTCGGAATGTTACATTTTGAGGAGAGTTCAGATTTGTGCTCAAGATATTTCAAGGGGACTTGTTTCTGTACATCAGAGTTTCTTGGCCTTGGGAATTTTAAGATAGGTAGACTTCCAAATCCCAGAATTCCCCAGTGAGCATGTATGGCCTTCAACTCTCAGAATTCCCCAGCCAACATTTATGGACTTCAACTCCCAGAATCCCACAGGTAGCATTTGTGGGCTTCAATTCCCAGAATCCCACAGGTGGCAATTGTGGGCTTCAATTCCCAGAATCCCACAGGCGGCAATTGTGGACTTCAATTCCCAGAATTCCTCAGCCAACATTTATGGACTTCAATTCTCATAATCTTAACATTTGTGGACTTCAACTCCCAGAATTCCCCAGCCAACATTTATGGACTTCAATTCTCATAATCTAACATTTGTGGACTTCAATTCCCAGAAACCCACAGGCATCATTTGTGGACCTCAACTCCCAGAATTCTTCAGCCACCAGTCTTTAATTCAATATATCAGCTGCATTTCTCCTTAGCGTGTCCAAGCCTACGTCGATCACCGGTTTCCCCCCTTTATTCCTATTGCAGGGCTGCCCCATGGCGTGACATCGTGTCCCATAAGGAGCAGCTCTGCTAATGACCTTCAGGACCAGGTCATGGTGCCCCATTTGCAAAGCTGAAAGAACCAGCCAGTTGGGGTCTGGAGAAGGTTTATTGTACATCAGGGTTTCCGAAGCGTGGGAATTTTAATTTTAAGATTTTCACGCCTAGAATTGTTAAGAGTCAACCACAGACTTAGCACTCAGAAAATGACTAAATCAATTGCCCCACCTTCGCTCCTGTCTTAATAAACCTCACTCCTATAATACTCTATAATACTCTAATATAAAACTCCTATAAACATCCTATAATGATGGCAGCCCTGCATTCCAAACCTTTCTCTTTTGAGCCTTCTATTCTTTTTCACCAGCATCTGTTGCCGAAATCCCAAACTTCCTGGAGAATCCTGGGAAATTCACTCGTGGTGCCACCCTTCTTCTTCTTCTTCTTCTTCTTCTTCTTCTTCTTCTTCTTCTTCTTCTTCTTCTTCTTCTTCTTCTTCTTCTTCTTCTCCTTCTCCTTCTCCTTCTCCTCCTTCTCCTTCTTCTTCTTCTTCTTCTTCTTCTTATTATTATTATTATTATTTTGCAGTAACTGGCCGAGACAATGATCTTCCCAGACTTTTTGATAATGTGTTAATGCTACTGGGATATTTTTAACTCACTGCTTTCCTCTTCTTCTCTTCGTCCTTCTCCCTTCTATCCTTCTCTATCCCTCCTCCTCCTCTTCCTTCTCCCTTCCTCCTTCTCTCTTCCATCCTTCTCCTCCTCTTCCTTCTCTCTTCTTTCTCTCTTCCATCCTTCTCTACAACCGCTCTTCCTCTCTTCCTTCTCCTTCTCCTCAATTCCTCCTCCCTTCTATCCTTCTTCTCCACAATTCCTCCTCCTTCTGCCTTCCATCCTTCTCTCCTTCTCTTCCTTCTCTCTCTTCCATCCTTCTCCTCAACTCCTCCTCCTCCTCCTCCCTTCCATCCTTCTTCTCTACAATTCCTTCTTCTCTCTTCTACCCTTCTCCCTTCCATCCGTCTTCTGCACATTCCTTCTCCTTCTCCCTCCCACCCTTCATCTTCTCCATCACTCCTACTTCCTTCCTTCCTTCCTTCCTTCCTTCCTTCCTTCCTTCCTTCCTTCCTTCCTTCCTTCCTTCCTTCCTTCCTTCCTTCCTTCCTTCCTTCCTCTTTTCCACCACTTCTCCTTCTTCCCTTTCTCCTTCTCCTTTCATCCTTCTCCTCCTCCTCCTCCTCCTCCCTTCCAGCCTTCTCCTTTTTCCTCCCTCTTTGGATTGGGCAGACGATTTTACGCAACCTCATCCGGAAAGTTTTGCAATTTGCCTTTCCTGTCACTTGCAGCCTTGTCAGCGTTAGGATCTGGACGGTCAACTTCCACAATTTTGGATGCCCACCGGGCAGCGGCGTCCCAAGGCCACCCCGCAAGGTAGTTTCCCCCCCTGGGGGGTGGGGTGGGGCAGATCGGGAAGGGGCCCCACGCAGCCCAGGCACAAGCCCTGGAGAAGCGGCGGACGGCGGGTGGGAGCAATGCGCAACTGAGCGCTTGGAGGGTCCTCAAAAGCGAAAGGAGGAAGCGGCAGTTTGGTTCCAAGTTTGGTTTTAAGTGGTGTTTTATATGTGAACTTCTCTTTGCTTCATTAGCTGCGGGGTGTTTGTGTGTGCGTGTAAATCTCCGTTGATTGGATGATCAAACAGGATTGGGGCCCGGGAAGCAGGCAGCCCCCACCCCCAAAGGTGGTGTCCTCCTCCTCTTCCTCCCCCTCCCTTCATTCTCCCAGTTCTCCCATTCTTCTTCTCCTCCCTCCATTCTCTTCTTCCTCCCTTCATTCTTCTCCTTCTCCTCCTTTCATTCTCCCCCTCCCATTCTCTTCCTCCTTCTCCCTCCATTCTCCTCTTCCTCCCTTCATTCTTCTCCTTCTCCTCCTTTCATTCTCCCCCTCCCATTCTCTTCCTCCTTCTCCCTCCATTCTCCTCTTCCTCCCTTCATTCTCCTCCTCCTCCCTTCATTCTTCTCCTTCTCCTCCATTCTCCCCCATCCCATTCTTCTTCTCCTCCCTCCATTCTCCTCTTCCTCCCTCCATTCTCCTCTTCCTCCCTTCATTCTCCTCCTCCTCCCTTCATTCTTCTCCTTCTCCTCCATTCTCCCCCATCCCATTCTTCTTCTCCTCCCTCCATTCTCCTCTTCCTCCCTTCATTCTTCTCCTTCTCCTCCATTCTTCCCCATCCCATTCTTCTTCTCCTCCCTCCATTCTCCTCTTCCTCCCTTCATTCTTCTCCTTCTCCTCCTTTCATTCTCCCCCTCCCATTCTCTTCCTCCTTCTCCCTCCATTCTCCTCTTCCTCCCTTCATTCTCCTCCTCCTCCCTTCATTCTTCTCCTTCTCCTCCATTCTCCCCCATCCCATTCTTCTTCTCCTCCCTCCATTCTCCTCTTCCTCCCTCCATTCTCCCTCTTCCTCCCTTCATTCTCCTCCTCCTCCCTTCATTCTTCTCCTTCTCCTCCATTCTCCCCCATCCCATTCTTCTTCTCCTCCCTCCATTCTCCTCTTCCTCCCTTCATTCTTCTCCTTCTCCTCCATTCTTCCCCATCCCATTCTTCTTCTCCTCCCTCCATTCTCCTCTTCCTCCCTTCATTCTTCTCCTTCTCCTCCTTTCATTCTCCCCCTCCCATTCTCTTCCTCCTTCTCCCTCCATTCTCCTCTTCCTCCCTTCATTCTCCTCCTCCTCCCTTCATTCTTCATCCTCCTAGCCCAAAGTTAAACCCTGGCTGATTGTTTTGTGGGCTCAAAAATTAGCCTGGTTAATCCTGGGATGGGAGACCACCAAGAAATCCCAGGAACATTGATTAAACTGGGGGAAAAAAAAACCACATCATCAAAAGGACCACACACCACTTTGGCATTGCTTCCACGGACCTGCCCACTTACACCGTTGAGCCCACCCTAAAGAAGGTTTTGCTCTGATGCGGAACATAAAGGGGGGGCACCAGTTTTCACGGCGGGCATTTAGACTGACAGATACAACTTCAGAAGAGAGGATAAACGAGAGGATGTTCAATACCACAAATACTTCTGAGATAGAAAATTTATTTTGGGGTTCTGGGCGCAAATGACTTTGTTCCAAGACAACCCCCCCGATTAACTGGATGGAAAATTTGAAATCTATTTTAGCAACTTAAGAAGAGGGCTGTTTGCACAAAATAGGGGATTTTTTTTTTTTAAAAAAGGGAATTGCTCGCCTGGGCCCTGGTCTTCCCTCCCTTGTGTGAAATGAAAGCGAAACAACTTTACGCACCTGCAAAAGGTGCCTGCAGGATTGTGGGGGCTCCATCACTGGAGGTTTTCAAAAATAGACCGGAGAACCCTTTGACTGGGAGGGTAGAAGTTTTCCTGCCTATTGAGCTGGAGGCTGGACTAGAGGACCTTCAAGATCCCTTCCAGCCCCATGATTTTATGTTTTTAAATTGCTCACTTGGCTGATGACCTTATTGGTTCTCCTCGCCTGAGACTTTAAGAAAGCTTTAAGACAGAACAAGGAAATGAAACTTGGGGGGGTGGGATGAACTGTCAGTTTTCACTCTGATTGTGTCACTTCCCTCTTTCAGCGGATAAACAGAAAAAGGAAAGGGAGAAAGAAAGCTGGATTCTCATACAAGCCCCTGGATTGGGTGAGCCTTGCTGGATCCCAAAAGCAGAGGAGAAGAAACTGGGATGGAGAACTAGAATATAATAGAATGGGGAATAAGGAATAGAATAGAATAGAATAGAATAGAATAGGGAATAAGGAATAGAATAGAATAGGGAATAAGAATAGAATAGAATAGAATAGAATAGAATAGAATAGAATAGGGAATAAGGTATAGAATAGAATAGATAGAATAGGGAATAAGGAATAGAATAGAATAGGGAATAAGGAATAGAATAGAATAGAATAGAATAGAATAGAATAGGGAATAAGGAATAGAATAGAATCGAATAGAATAGAATAGGGAATAAGGTATAGAATAGAATAGATAGAATAGGGAATAAGGAATAGAATAGAATAGGGAATAAGGAATAGAATAGAATAGAATAGGGAATAAGGAATAGAATAGAATAGAATAGAATAGAATAGAATAGAATAGGGAATAAGGAATAGAATAGAATAGAATAGAATAGAATAGGGAATAAGGTATAGAATAGAATAGAATAGAATAGAATAGAATAGAATAGGGAATAAGGAATAGAATAGAATAGAATAGGGAATAAGGAATAGAATAAAATAGAATAAGGAATAGAATAGAATGGAATGGAATGGAATGGAATAAGGAATAGAAGAATAGAATAGAATAGAATAGAATAGAATAGAATAGAATAGAATAGAATAGAATAGAATAGAATAGATTGTGGAACGTGGAATTAGATTATGGGAGCGGAATGGAACATGGGATATGGAATAGAATTCGGAATACAGAATAGAATGGAATATGGAATAGAATAAATAGAATAGAATATGGCATATGGAATAGAATAGAATATGGAATAGAATGGGATATGGAACAGAACAGAATAGACTAAACTAGACTAGAATCAGAGTTGGAAGGGACCTTAGAGGTCTTCTAGTCCAAGCCCCTGCTTAAGCAGGAAACCCTATACCATTTCAGATAAATGGCTGTCTAATCTCTTCTTAAAAACCTCCAGTGATGAAGCGCCACAACTTCTGGAAGCAAGTAGTTCCACTGGTTAATTTTCCTCACTGCTGGGAAGTTCCTCCTTAATTCCAGGTTGCTTCTCTCCTTGACTGGTTTCCACCCATTATTCCTTGTCCTGCCTTCAGGGGCTTTGGAGAATAAATTGACCCCTTCTTCTTTGTGGCAGCGCCTCAAATCCTGGAAGGCTGCTCTCATGTCTCCCCTAGTCCTTCTTTTCTCTAGACTAGTCCAACCTAAATCCTGCCACTCTTCTTCCTATGTTTTAGTCTCTGGGCCTTTAATCATCTTAGTTGCTCTTTCCCTCCAAAGTCTCAACATCCTTTTTTTTTGTAGTGTGGTGACCAAACTTGGTTGCAGTTATTCCCGGTGTGGCCTTACTAGGGCTTGACCGTTGATGACCATGTCAGTTGCTCGGTCAAGGAGCTTCCCGTGAATGTTGGGAGGGTGAAATTTAGGCCAGCCCAGCCCACACTGCTGGCATCGGTGGGGTCTCCGCCAATTTTTTTTTGTCTCACGCTGAAATTTGATCTCCTAGCCGTTTCTGCTGGACGGCCGCTTCCCCAGAGATCGGTGCTCCTCCGTTCAGTCTGCGCCTCGGTGGAAGGACCCTGCCAGCACCCCTGTTTCAAATCCTGATTTTTCTGAGTTCCCCCACCCCACCCCTCTGATTCTGGGGGGAAACCTGGAGCGGTTTGGGAAGCACCATGGTGTGGTGCCGGTGCTTCATGTCTGAGGAGGAAAAAAATGCCATGATGATCGATAAAGAAATCAGCCGGCTACTTCAAGAACAAAAGAAACGGGACCGGTGGGAGTTAAAGCTGCTGTTGTTGGGTGAGTACATAACTATGCAGGCAATCCTCGGATTACAACGGTCCATTTAGGGACTGTTCAAAATTACAGCGGCCCTGGAAAAAAAAATGACCATGGTCATTTTTCACACTTACGACCATGGCAAACATTCCCGTGGTCCCATGTTCAAAATTCAGACGCTTGACGACTGACTCGTCTTCCGTGGGAACCGGTTATTAACTTTCTGAGCCTTTCGGTGAACCGGTTGTTGGAAGAAATCATTAGGGCAGAGAAGCGGTTGTTAAATTATTTGAATCCCACCACTGCCCGTATTTATGACGGTCGCCGCATCCCAGGGTCATGGGATCTCCTTTTTGCAACCTTCTGACAAGTTAAAATCAATGGGGAAGCCGGATTCACTTGATGAAACCGACTGACTTAACAGCTGCAGTGATTCACTTAACAACCGTGACAAGAAAGGTCAATAAAGGAGGAGAAAGGCACTTAACGATGGCCTTGCCTAGCAAATCGCAAAATTTGGGCTCAGTTGGGGTCGTACGTTGAGGACGACCAGTATGTGGTATATTATGGGTTAGATAGTCACAGGTATGAATAGCTGAAGAGCTGCGGTGGCGCAGTGCTTGCAGGCGACTTCTGCTGACTGCCGGCTGCCAACAGTTCAGCAGTTCGATTCTGACCGGTTCAAGATTTACTCAGCCTTCCATCCTACTGAGGTCATTTTTCAGCTTTCTTGTAATGCAGCAAAATAAGAGCTGAAATCTAGATTTGGAAAATTTTTTTAAAAAAGGCTTGTCTTTCGTTTGTTGTCTCCAAATAGCCTTTTCATTTTCTCTCTCTGTCTCTGTCTCTCATTTTCTTTCTGTCTCTCTCTCTCATTCCTCCCTCTCCCCTCCTCCCTCCCCCCTCCGTCTCTCTCATACTCTCTCTGCCTCTCATTCTCTCTCCCTCCTTCCCTCCCTTTCTTTCATTCTCTCTTGTTTCTTTTCCTCTCTCATTCTCTCTCCCTCCCTTTTATTAGCAATAGTGCTTAAAAACTTATATACCGCTTTATACAGCCCTCTGTAAGAGGTTTGCAGAGTCAGCATATTGGCCCCCAACAATCTGGGTCCTCATTTTACCCACCTCGGAAGGACGGAAGGCTGAGTCCACCTGGAGCCTGTTGGGATTTGATCTACCCAATTGCAGGGAGCCCTCAGTCAGCAGAAGTAGCCCGCAGTACTGCACTCTAACCACTGACCCAGATTGTTGGGGGCCATAGGCTGACTCTGTAAACCACTTAGGGAGGGCCGTAAAGCACCGTGAAGCAGTATATAAGTCTTAAGTGCTATCGCTATTAGAGCACAGGTGGAGTAATTTTATCTCCTTTTATCTCTTCTGCAGTGTTATCTGTCCGAGTGTGTCTAATGGTTTCCCATGTCATTCGTGAAATCTTTACAGGTAGTCCTTGACTTACGACCAGTGGTGGGATTTGTTACGATTCTGCCCAGTTCGGAGAACTGGCAAATTGCGCCACTGGCTGGCCCCTCCCTTCCCCACCCACTCACTCCTTACCTGGCACGCGGGCCATCAAACTTGCCTGCGTTTGGTAAGTTGCTATTTTTCCTTTTTCTTCCCCCCCGGCCATCAGTTGTTCTGTTGTGCCAGGAGATTTAGATTAGCTAGAAAGAATGGATTTCTTGCTTTCTAGTTAATCTAAAAGCAGAGCTGAACCTTCCTTAGGACTGAAGCTTCTGTTTTTCAGTGCAGACTCAGGTAGCCGATTGCAGATAGATAGATCTCTAAGTGAATCTGTGATTCTGTGAGCAACTCAATCTGCCTGCCTGCTTTGCCTGCTTTTGGGTAAAAGTTGCTCTTTTTTAATAAAAAAATTCAATATTTACATACATGGTGTGTTGTGAGTTAATTTTGTGAGTTTGCTTGCAAGCAAATTTTATGTGACAGACTCAGGTAGCAGATTGCAGAATTATAGATCTCTAAGTGAATCTGTGATTCTGTGAACAACTCAATCTGCCTGCCTGCTTTGCCTGGTTTTGGGTAAAAGTTGCTCTTTTTTATAAAAAAAAATCAATATTTACATAAATATTTATAATATTTGCATACAAGCCACGCCCAGTCAGTCACATGACCACCAAGCCATGCCCAGTCGGCAAGCCATGCCCACCCAGTCACAAGACCACCAAGCCATGCCCACAAATTAGGCCACACCCAAAAATTAGGCCACGCCCACAGACCAGGTTAAGAAATTTGAATCCCACCCCTGCTTATGACCATAACTGAACCTAGCAATTACAGTCGGAAATCATAACAGTTGTGAAGTGGATGATCTTTACAATATTTTTTTTTTTTGTAGGGATTGTTAAGCGAATCCATAGTTAAGGGTGGAACCAGGTTGTAGGTAGCCTTTTTTGGGGAGCGAGGTCTGTCGCAACCTGCTAAGTGGTTGCTAGGTGATTGTAAATCGAGGACTAGCTGTATAATAGAAGGAAAAAAAGTGATTTGCAGACCTCTTCTAATTCTTCCAGATTCTCTTTTTTGGGGGCAATTCTCTTCCAACTATCCAAAATATAAAAACCTGAAGCAAAATATCAAATACGGGCAAGGAAATATTAGCATTAATTTTAGCAATCAAGCAAATAGACTTCTTGTAACCACATGATGGTCAAAAAAGTTAAGATGGTGGCCTCAACAATCACGAGGGAAGTTCCACTTATTTTTAATGCCGAACGTTAAAACAGACAAACTATTGTATTTTTCCTCCCAACCTATAAAAAAATACTGCTAAAAAAAACCCCCAAAACTTGAATCTGTCTGATTCTGGTGAGGCACTTATTTGTTGCTTTAGGTTTAAAAGCAAAAGCACGCCTGTAAAATTGAGTGTTTACGCAATTTATCCGAGGCTGTTTTTAGGATTAATGCTTGTTAGGAGAAATGTCAAGGGTACGTGCCAAAATCTAACAAACTTTACTGCCGCAGCTGCAAATATTATTGTTAACCCCACGCCCGTTTTTATGGATTCATGAAGATTAAAACAACTGAATGAAAAGTTTCGGGAGCCCTTGGCTTGATATCGCCTGCGGCTGAGATGTTTTTGGGAAGGAGAGACAAAGACCAAGCCAGCTTCCGATAACTGAAGTGAGATGTTGGTTAGTTAGAGAACGGCACAGATTTCCACTTTAGCGTTGGAAGTGACCGCGGATAATAATAAGCAGTGCTCAACTGATTGTCCATGATGCTAGGACCCACCAGCCTTGCAAAGTGGACTTCTGAGCTGGATACCTACCAATCGTGGAGAAGATGCATCTAAATCAGCGTTTCTCAACTTGTGAAGTTATGGACTTCACCATCCAGAATTCTGGGAGTTGAAGTTTACACACCTCAATGTGGGTGTGCTTCAAGGTTGAGAAATTACCGGTTTAGATGCTGGCAGGAGAATTCTGGGAGTTGAAGTCCACAAATCTGGCTGGGGAATTCTGGGAGTTGGAGTCCACAAATCTGGCTGGGGAATTCTGGGAGTTGGAGTCCGCACACCGTAATGTTGCTCAGGTTGAGAAACATGGTCCAGAGGCGGTCAGGGGAATTCTGGGAGTTGGAGTCCGCACACCATAATGTTGCTCAGGTTGAGAAACATGGTCCGGAGGCGGTCAGGGGAATTCTGGGACTTGGAGTCCACACACCTTAATGTTGCCAAAGTTGAGAAGCGGTGGTTTAGATGATGGGTGAAGAATTTCGGGAGCCGAAATCCAACCAACCTGGCTGAGCAATTCTGGGAGTTGAAGTCCATGCATCTTAAAATGGATAAGGTTGAGAAATACTGTTCTAGAGAAATACTTTTCTGTTCTTTTATTCTAACTGAAGTGACCAGGTCCCAAATCAGCAAATTTCTCCCTGTAAACCGGGAAAGCCATGGGCGAATAGGCTGCAATATAAATTCGATAAGTAAGTAAGTAAATAAATAATAATAAAACGTTGCCATTGAACTAACTCCAACCTAATAGCTATAAGAGGGTTGGTTGTAGGATAGGCAGCTCTATAAATATTTTAAATCTATTAAATCAATCAAGCGTTCCTGGGGTTGGCGATTTAATGCCTTTGAGCGCTGGTACCGTCAAAGGGAAAACTTTGCAAAATTGCCAAACTGAATAGCTGAATAACAGAATAAACAGAGTTAGGAGGGACCTTGGAGGTCTTCTAGTCAACCCCCTGCTCGAGCAAGAGTCATGGCTGTCCAATCTCTTCTTCAAAACCTCCTCTGTTGGTTGGCGCATCCATAACTTCTGGAAGAAAATCGTTCTACTGATGAATTGTTCTGTCAGGAAATTCCTCCTTAGTTTTAGGTTGCTTTTCTCCTTAATTAGTTTCCATCCTTGTTTCTTGTCCTGCCTTCAGGTGCGGTGAGTGATGAGGAGATTGGTCAGGACAATGCCACAGCATCTGATAGAATTATAGAATTCTTTATTGGCCAAGTGTGATTAGACACATAAGGAATTTGTCTTGGTGCAAATGCTCTCGGTGTACATAAAAAGAAAAGATACATTCGTCAAGAGTCAAGAATCACCAGGTCCAACACTTAATAATAGTCATAGGGTACAATAAGCAATCAAATCATACTAGGAAACAGTCAATATAGATTGTAAGGATACAAGCAACAAAGTTACAGTCACACAGGCACAAGTGGGAGGGGATGGGCGATAAGGAGCGATGAGAAGATTAACAGCAATAGTAGTGCAGACTTTGTAAACAGTTGAACAGTGTTGAGGGAATTATTTGTTTAGCAGAGTGATGGCGTTTGGGGAAAAAACTGTCCTTGTGTCCAGTTCAGTGGTAGGATTCAATTTTTTTAAAACTTTCTGTTCTGTGGGTGTGGCTTGGTGGGCATGGCAGGGGAAGGAGACTGTAAAATCTCCAGTCAGAGGTGGGATTTGCCGGTTGTCCGATCTACTCAAAATTTCCGCGACCGGTTCTCCAGAACTGGTCAGAACCTGCTGAATGCCACCTCTGGTCTAGTTGTTCTGGTGTACAGTGCTCTATAGCGTCGTTTTGAGGGTAGGAGTTGAAACAGTTGTATGTCCGGGATGTGAGGCGTCTAGGCTTCCGTACAAGCGGGGTTGGACTAGAAGACCTCCGAGGTTCCTTCCCAACTTTGTTATTCCTGTTAAGTTGGCTAGACTTGCATCCCGGATGTTCTACTGGAAAATCAATGTTTTTTTTGTGTGTGTTGTGCATTACCCATCAGGCACTGGGGAAGGTGGAAAAAGCACCTTCATCAAACAGATGAGGATTATCCACGGAGTGGGATTCACGGAAGACGAGCGGAAGGACTTTGCGAAAGTGGTGTATCAAAACATCTTCACCTCTATCCAGGCAATCATCAGAGCTATGGAGAGCCTGCAGATTCCTTACGGCCAGGAGGAGAATGCAGTGAGTATCCACATACAGGCAATCCTTGACATTACAACCATTACAATCAGCGGCCGTTTGTACTTACGCCGACAGTGAAAAAAGGGACTTATGAACTGTTTTCACATAGCAGCATTCTCCACAGTCATGTGATCAAAATTAGGACCCATGACAGATTGCAGATAATCAGAGTTGGAAGGGACCTTATAGGTCATCTAGTCCAACCCCCCGCCCAAGCGGGAGACCCTACACCATTTCTGACAGATGGCAGTCCAATCTCTTCTTGAAAGTCTCCAGGGATGAAGCTCCCACAACTTCCAAGGGCAAAGTGTTCCATTGGTTGATTGTTCTCACTATCAGAAAGTTTCTCCTTATTTCCAGGTTAAATCTCTCCTTGTTCAGTTTCCATCCATTATTTCTTGTCTGGCCTACAGGTGCTTTAGACAATAGCTTGACCCCTTCCTCTCTGTGGCAGCCCCTCAAATATTGGAAGACCGCTATCATGTCTCCCCTGGTCCTTCTCTTCACTAGACTAGCCAGGCCCAGTTCCTCAACCGTTTGTTGTATGTTTTAGTCTCCAGTCTCCTAATCATCCTGGTTGCTCTTCTCTGCACTCTTTCTCAATATCTTTCTCAATATCTTTTTATAGTGTGGTGACCAAAACTGGATGTAGTACTCTAGGTGTGGTCTTACTAAGGCTTTATAGAGTGGTATTAGTACCTCACTTGATCTCGATTGTATCCCCCTGTTAATGCAATTTAGGATTGCATTGGCTTTTTTGGCTGCTGTTGCACACGGCTGGCTCCTATTTAGCTGGTTGTCCACTAAGACTCCAAGATCCCTCTCCCGGTTCCTGCTATTGAGCATGGCAACTGCTGTGTGTATTTATGATGGTTGCACTGTCCCCGGGGTCAAGAAATTACCAGTTGCAAGCTTCTGACAAGCGAAGTCAATGGGGGAAGCCAGATTTGCTTCACGGCCTCATGATTCACTTAACAACCTTTGCTTAACAGCTGTGGCGAAAAGGTCATCAGACGGGGGAAAACACACGTCGCAATGGTCTTGTTTAGGAACAGAGATGTTGGGCTGAATTGTGCCCGGGCTCCATCATTAGTTTGCTTTAGAGAAGCGGGGGAGAACTATGGCCCTTTTACGACCTCTGGACTTCAATTCCCAGAATTCCTGGGCTGGGAGTTGAAGTTCCACAAGTCTGTTTTGGTTATTAATGACAAATAGACTATTGAAAGGCTTGGAAAATGCCTTTCTTCTGAGGATTCAATTTTCCTGCTGGGAGAGCTCTGGTGCAAGGATACAGACAACTGCTTGAAAGCTGGATCTTTTTATTTTTCAGAAAGGCGAGAGATAGCAAGAAGTCTGCGTTCCTGGGGCTAGCTAGCTAACTTCGAATAGAAAATTCCTGGCTCTTTATACCTTTTTTCTCCCTTTGTGTGTGAATGTTCGTTTAGTGTTTAATGTTTAGATATTAAAATCCTGTCAGAGTTTAATTTTCGCCAGAAGGCATGCTTAGCGAGGTGCGGAAAATAAACTCTGCGGGGCGGCTTGATTGCCTTATCGGTTCTTTCTTAATCTCTTTTACTTTTATAATGGGTTTTTTTATTTGTTTTCTGGATATCTCCCGTCTGTTTCCTATGTAATTTATTCTGTGTCTTTTGTCTGTTTTGCTGATTTGGCTTGTAAGGGTTTTCTTTTCCTTGTTTCCCTAGCTTTCTTCATCACTTGGCTTTTGTCTAGGGGGCTTCTTTCAATACTTTTTATTAAATTTCTTTTCCTATGCAAGTTTGTTCTATGGCTGGCCTGATGTTCCCCTTGGGCTTTTTCTGCTTGGGTGTCACCACTGTCCTCGTGAAGTTCCCTTTCGACAAGACCACAGGTTGTCCTGAAATCACTTCACACTTCCAGGATCTCTGTCATTCCGTGGGCAGCATTCATGAAAGGGGCCTCCTCTGACTAGGCTTCTAGAATGTTCCTACCCAAAGTTTTCCACTCTGCTCTGAACAGAGTCACAGAATTGGAAGGGGCCTTAGAGGCCTTCTAGTTCAACCCCCTTGCTCAGGCAGGAAACCCTATACCAGTGATGGCTAACCTTTTGGGGGCTCCTGTGCCAAAAATTGTGCATGCGCTTGCACTCTCTGGCTCACGTGCCAGCACCCAGAAGGCAATGTGCCCCCCCCATGTCCCCTATGCATGCGCATGCAATCCTACCCACCCACCCTGCCGCCCTCTTACCTGCACTGCGCCTCACAGCTGATTTTTGGCCGGTTTGAGGCCTTTTTCGGCCTCCCAAAAGCTCGAGGAAGGCTTCTGCAGGCTTCTACGAGCTTTGTAGGCCAAAATCTAGTCCCGTTTCATCATGTCCTGTTTTTCCACAAATACCGGAAGTGACGAAACGGGCTTAGTTTTTGGCCTGCAGAAGCCTGCAGAAGCCTCCCTCAAACTTTTGGGAGGCCGAAAAAGGCCTCAAACCGGCCGAAAATCAGCTGTGAGGCACGCACACGCCCAGTGTGGTCAGTTTATCTGCAGCTCGCAAGCCAGCACAAATGGCTCTGCGTGCCACCTGTAGCACGCGTGCCCTAGGTTCGCCATCACGGCCCTATACCAAGGGTGTCAAGGTTTCGTTTTCATCGAGGGCTGCATCAGGGTTTTGTTTGACCTTGGGAGGAAGGGGAGGGGGCGCATGGCCAGTTCGACATCATTGTGTTGGAGGCGCCTTTGGCGGCACAAGCACTCTGCCGGTAAAAATGGACTCCCGGGTTCCGTTTGTGGCTGCATGAGGCCCTCCCGGGCTCCATTTTCGCCGGCAGAGGCACCGCAGGCTGGTCCTTCGCTGTTTCCAGGGTGGCCATGCGGGCCAGATCCACAGGGCTGAGCTGCTGAAGGTTCGCAGGGGTTCAGGATAGCCCCTAGCTAAGATTCTGTGCAGTTCAGAGAACCCCCCAAATCCCATTCCTGGCTGGCCCTACCTACCCTGTCCCACACCTCCCAGGGGTCTCCACACAGCCCCTTTTGGATGCAGGTAAGTGCAGGGCCCGCACGGAGGCTCAGGGAGGGGAAAAAATTGGCCTCCTGGGAGTTTGGGAAGGCGGGAAATGGGCCCGTTTCCAGCTTCCAGATGGCCTCCAGTGCCCGGGGTGGCTGGTTTTGCCCTCCTGGAGGCTTGAGGAAAGCCTCCGGAGCCTGGGGAGAGCAAAAATGCCCCCCATCCCACCGTGGTGCAGGAGGTCTACTAGGCCACGCCAACCATGGCCACGCCCACCCAGCAACCGGGCAGCGAACCCTTTGCTAACATTTTTGAAGGCCACCCCTGAGGATCCGGCTCCCGAGCCTTGAGTTTGACACCCCTAACCCTACACCATTTCAGACAAATGGCTGTTCAGTCTCTTCTTAAAAGCCTCCAGTGATGACGCACCCACAACTTCTGAAGTTCCACTGGTTAATTGTCCTCCCTGTCAGGAAATCTCTTCTTAATTCTAGGTTGCTTCTCTTTTTAATGACCTTCCATCTTTATTGCTTCTTGTCCTGCCTTCAGGGGCTTTGGAGAATAGCTTGACTCCCTCTTTTGGGGGGCAGCCCCTCAAATATTGGGAGGCTGCTCTCATGTCACCCTAAGTCCTCCTTCTCCCTAGACTAGACGTACCTGATTCCTCCAACCGCTCTTCATATGCCTCAGAAAACTCTTATTTTCTGTCTCTAGCAAAACGCCCGGCAGCTCCTGAGCGTAGATGCCTATAAAGTGGTCTCCCTGGACCCCCACCACGCCAGGATCATTGGTGGCCTCTGGAAGGATGCCGGCATCAGGACCTGTTATAAGAGGAGAAGCAAATTCCACCTGCTCGATTCGACGTCCTAGTGAGTCCCTTTTTAATCCGGTTCACACTTTGTTTTGGAGCGACCATCGCGTGTTCTTACCTTGGGTTGGTGGTCGAATGTAGAGTTGCAAGGAGGGTCCAAGACCCTACAAACTGTTTTTGGTCCAGTGTGGTGGCCTAGAGGTGGAGCTCTCACCTCACAACCAGGAGCCTGTGAGTTCGATCCTAGGTAGAGGCTAGACTCTCCTGCTCGAGCAGGGGGTTGGACTAGATAACCTCTAAGGTCCCTTCCAACTCTGTTATTCTATGTCATGACCTCTTGGCACCGTAGTGGTGTAAAGATTTGTGTGTTTCCTGTGTGTACGGTGGATGCACGTTAAATATTTCTCCTGTCTAGTCATGTCTGGCTCTAGGCTAGGGGCTGTAATCATCTCTGTTTCTTAGCTGAGGGAGCCAGCGTTGTCCAAAAACATTTCCATGGTCACGTGGCCAGCAACCTGTGTCATTTGGGTCATCATTTCAGATATATTTGCTTACCTAAGCAGAGAAACAGAATGACTTCAGGCAGGGGAAAAAAAAGCAGTGGTATTTCCGACTTCCCGCTGGCTTCCCCATTGACTTTTCCTGTGGGAATCTGGCAAGGAATATTGGAAATTTCCCCTTTCCTTTCCATCCATCCCTTCCATAATATGTCTCTCTGTCTTTATCTCTGTCTCTGCCACTCCTCCCTTCTTCCCTTCCTCTCCCCCAGGAGTAAGTGGCTGCTCCTGGATGGGGGAAAGGAGTGAAGGATTACTAGACAGGCTTGGAAACTGTCACCAAATGTAGAAAACAAAGTTCAGAGGATAATTAGGACTGCAGAAAAAACAATTACTACCAACCTCCCTTCCATCAAGGACCTGTATACTGCATGAGTCAAAAAAAAGGGCTGTGGAAATATTTACAGACCCCTCATATCCTGGACATAAACTGTTTCAACTCCTTCCCTCAAAATGACGTCTATAGAGCCCTGCACACCAGAACAACTAGACACAAGGACATTTTTTTCCCAAACACCATCACTCTGTTAAACAAATAATTCCCTCAACACTGTCCAACTATTTACAAAGTCTGCACTACTATTACTGTTAATCTTCTTATCACTCCTTATCACCCATCCCCTCCCACTTGTGACTGTATGACTGTAACTTTGTCATTTGTATCCTTACGATTTATATGGACTGTTTCCTGGTATGATTTGATTGCTTATTGTACCCTATGACTATTATTAAGTGTTGGACCTGATGATTCTTGACGAATGTCTCTTTTCTTTTATGTACACTGAGAGCATTTGCACCAAGACAAATTCCTTGTGTGTCCAATCACACTTGGCCAATAAAGAATTCTATTCTATTCTATTCTATTCTATTCTATTCTATTCTATTCTATTCTATTCTATTCTATTCTATTAACCGCAGCAATATCATAGCAGCACAGCTGTGGCCAGTAGCACTGAAGCTGACACAACTTTCCCAAATTTCAGGCTGGCTGGGTAATTCTGGGAATTGGTCTACAAATGCAGGCTGGGGAATTCTGGGAATTGAAGTCCACCTATCTTACACTTGCCAAGTTCGGAAGGCACTGTGCTAGAGAAGTGTGTGCATTAATTTTGAGTTACTCTGTCAGTGCATTGTCCAGAGTGACAGGTGTCTCTCTGTTTCAGCTTCCTTTCGAATCTGGACCGCATTGCTTCTGAGGGGTATGTGCCAAGTGCCCAGGATATCTTGAGAACCCGTGTGCCCACGACGGGCATTAACGAGTACTGCTTCTCGATGCAAAAGGTGACGTTAAGGTAAACTGGAAAAAAAAACCACCATTCATCCCAAGTGCTTACAGTATGTTTCATACTGGATTCCTTAAAACAAAGATATAATCGGGATCGGTAGCTATTCAGGTTTATCCTCGACTTACAGCAGTTCATTTAGTGACCATCCAAATTACAACATCACTGAAAAAAATGACTTATGACTGTTTTTCACACTTACGACCGTTGTAGCAACCCCATAAACTCACGTTTGTTTGTTTGTTTGTTCGTTCGTTCGTTCATTCATTTATTATTTATTATTTTTACAACAAAAATAACAAATAAAAACCATCTTTCAGATATAACAGTATGTCGTCCGGGTACGTATATCTTGTGCACATATTAATATTTGCATACATCTCTCATTGAGTTTACATTCACATTATATTCTAGTCAACATTATGTATCATTGTTACATTGTCATTGGATTTTTTTATTTCAGTTTCAAACTATCCTTAAAGCAAATTCTACCTATACTAAATTATATTCATGTTGTAATTTATTGAAAAATAATCAATTATACAGTATCATTATTATTACCATATCCTTCAATTTCTTACTCTACTTTCTAACCATCCATAGAATAAAATGACTCACATTTATGATGGCTGCCGTGTCTCAGGGTCGTGTGATTTCCCCTTCTGGCCAGCAGGGGTGGAAACCAGATTCGCTTAACAACCATGTTACTAATTTAACAACCGCAGCGATTCACTTCACAAATGTAGCAAGAAAAGTCGTAAAATGGGGCAAACCCCACAACTTTCTCGCTTAACAACATCAAATTTGGGCTCATTTGTGGTCGTAAATTGAGAACTACCTGTAGTCCCTTCAGGACCTGTGGACTTCAATTCCCAGAATTCCTGGCTCAGGAATTTGCTCAGCATTGCTGGCTCAGGAATTCTGGGAGTTGAAGTCCATAGGTTGTAAAGGGGCCATAATCAGAATCGAGAGATTAAATATCAGTCATATTTTGAGAGGCTTTGTGTCATTGTGTAATGTGGCAACATTGGACAATAATTTGACTCCTCTCCTCTTTGTAGCAGCCCCTCAAATATTGCAATACTACTATCATGTCACCCCTACTCCTTTTCTCTAATTTCACCATACCCAAATCCTGCAACTGTTCTCCTTATGTTTTCGTCTAACAGACCTTTAATCATCTTAGTTTTGCCAAAGTCTCACTGTCTTTTTTGCAATGTGGTGACCAAAACTGGATGCAATATTCTAAGTGTGGACTTACTAAGGATTTATAAAGTGGTACTAATACTTCGTGCGATTTTTGATTCTGTTCCTCTGTTTTATGCAAACAAGGATTGCATTCGCTTTTTGGGGTGCCCCCCCACACAGCTGGCTCATGGTTAAGTGATAGTCCCCTAGGACTCCAAGGTCCTTCTCACAGTCGCTTTTTTTTTGAGCCAACATTCGTCTATGAAAGAAGTAGAGGATTATCTATATATTTTTTTCATTTCTATTTTTTTTAGGATCGTTGATGTTGGCGGGCAGAAAACCGAACGCCGGAAGTGGATCCACTGTTTCGAAAACGTGATTGCCTTAATCTATTTGGCCTCTCTGAGCGAGTATGACCAGTCACTGGAGGAGAATAATAGCGAAGTAAGGAGCAGTGTTGAGACAGGAATATTTGGAGGAATAGAGGGACCATTAAGGGAGAGGATTATGTATGTCTACATTTTGAGTATTCTGTGTGTGTGTGTGTGCGTGTGCGTTGTATATATTGGGAATTTATATGAGGGGTCCTTGATGCTCCCTGAGCTGGATGGTTTTCTTACAGATGTTTCATTACCCAACTAGGTAACATCATCAGTGCGAAAATTAAGTGGGGTTTACTCTCTGTTTTATAGAAGTGGCTCGCCTGTCAGTGGTAAGCCAGAGCAAGCCACTTGTATATACGCTAAGCGCTTGTAGCTCTCAGTTTACATGCAAGTATACCACTCCCTTCTAGCACTGATGATGTTACCTAGTTGGGTAATGGAACTTATGCAAAGAAACAACCAAACTCAGAGAACACCAAGGACCCCACCTCTTCCTCTTTCTCCTCCCCTTTTTCTCCCCTTCTTCTCCACCACTCCACAAACCTCATTCCCTTCTATCACTGATGATGTTACCTAGTTTGGTAATGAAATGTCTACAAGAAAACACCCAAGCTGCACCAAGGACCCCGTAGTTGTCTTCCTCCTCCTCCTCCTCCTCCTCCTCCTCCTCCTCCTCCTCCCCTCCAAACCTTACTCCCTTCTAGCACTGATGATGTTATCTAGTTTGGTAATGAAATGTCTGCAAGAAAATAACCAAACAGCCAAGCTGTACCAAGGACCGCATAGTCCTTTCCCCATTCCTCCTCCTCCCCCCCCCCCGCTTCTTCTCCACCACTCTGCAAAGCTCACTCCCTTCTAACCCTGATGATGTTACCTAGCTGGGTCATGAGATGTCTGCAAGAAAACCAACAACCTCAGAGAATACCAAGGACCGCACAGTTCAACCCTGAGCTACCAATATTATTTTCTGTCAGAATTTATACATATTATTTCCTGGCCCTCTGATCCACTGAAACGTCCCTCGGTTGTCTCGCTGGGCAAACCGATGTCTGCGGAAAAGGCCTCCAGAACAAACTTCCTAAACCCTACTGTGTGCTCATTCCTGATACATTTTTTTCCTTCTTTTTTCCCTCCCCCCCGTTCCCCCCCTCCCCCACCCGCTCTTTCCTATCAGAACCGAATGAGGGAGAGTTTAGATCTCTTCAGGACAATTCTGGAGCTGCCTTGGTTCTGGAACACCTCCATTATTCTCTTCCTGAACAAAGTGGATATCCTGGAGGAGAAAATCCTCACCTCGGATCTGGCTGCCTATTTCCCCACTTTCCCAGGTAACGTTTCCTGCTTTGGACAGGTGGGCAGCGTGGAGGAACGGTTAGAGGGGGGCTGTCTGCAAAGCGGCAGGTTCTAGAAAAAGGACTGCAAAATTGGTGCAAACTGGAGGCCTGCTTCCCTAATCCAAACCCTCAGCTAAATTATGGGGAAGGTGTTCTTTCATTACTTCAGTTATAGGCAGTCCTCGACTTACGACCGCAAATGGGGCTGGAACTTCCATCGCTAACCAACGTGGTCATTAAGCACGGTCGTTACACCAATCTCTGCAGTCGCTAAGCGGATCATGTTGTTAAACGAATCCACTTCCACCATTGACTTTGCTCGCCAGAAGGCGGATGGGAAGGTCGTAAATGCTGATCACATAACTCCGGGACACTGCAGCCATCATAAATACACGCTGGTTGTTGCCAAATGCCCAAATTTTGATCACATGACTGGAGGTGCTGCTATGGTTATAAGCACAAGGACCAAACCGGTTGTAAATCACTTTTTTTCAGGGCCGTTGTAACTTTGAACCAGTTGCTAAAGGAATTGTGGCAAATCAAAGACTTACCTGTATTAAAGCACTGTCCGGCTGGGAAACTGGTTTGAATCTCTAGAAAACACTTATTATTACAGCTATTATTGTGCTTATTAATGCTTCCAACTAAAGTGATATTTTTGAGGCACCCTGTATTCAGGGGTGGGATTCAAAAATCCCACCAACCGGTTCTCTGCCCAATTGCAGGGTGAGCGTAGCCATGGCGGGCCTGGTCTACCAGAACCTCCGGGACGGCCATTTTTCACCATTCCCAGAGTCCGGAGGCTTCCCTCAGGCCTCTGGGAGAGCTAAAATGGCCTCCCCTAGGCTCTGGAGGCCCTCCGGAAGCCGGAAGCAGGCCCATTTCTGGACTTCTGGTACTTCCGGGAGGGCCGTTTTTCACCTTTCCCAGAGTCCGGAGGCTTCCCTCGGGCCTCTGGGAGGACAAAAATGGCCTCCCCTGGGCTCTGGAGGCCCTCCGGAAACCAGAAACAGGCCAATTTCTAGACTTCTGGTACTTCCGGGAGGGCCGTTTTTCACCTTTCCCAGAGTCCGGAGGCTTCCCTCGGGCCTCTGGGAGAGCTAAAATGGCCTCCCCTGGGCTCTGGAGGCCCTCTGGAAGCCGGAAACAGCCCCATTTCTGGACTTCTGGTACTTCCGGGAGGGCCGTTTTCCCCCCTCTCAGAGCCTCCACGCAGACCTTGAACTTACCTGTATGGAAAATGGGCCACGTGGAGACTCCTGAAAGGGGAGGGGCAGGGTGGGTGGGGCCAGCCAGCCAGTTCAACACGGGTTCGGCAAACCAGATATAAATGTAACATCTGGTTCGCCCAAACTGGTCCGAACTGGCTGAATACCCCCCGCCTGTATTTATTGAAAAGGTAAAATCTTTTTCCCCCCCCTCAAAAACCTCTAGGGACGTCACTAAAAATATTTTTCTAAGTTCAGTTTCAGCAATAATACGTTCATCCTCGCCACGTAATGAAAGTTCCAATACATTTTTAATAAAATGAAATCCACTTTTTGTTCATTTTTATCCAATTTAAACCTTTCTTTCAGTTGCTGATAAGTAAACCAATGGCAGGCATAACCTTTTGATTCAAATTCTTCCCTCGGCTTTCGTGTGGGGTCAACGGAATTGAAAGATAAGACTTTAACCATACATCAACCAACCTGGCTCTGACACAATTTATTTTCTAAAGAAAGTTTTCTGGGGCAACACCCAAGGAAGCAACTTCGTAGAGAGTCTTGTTTTATATTTATTCCAAACTCTTAGTATGGCACGTCTAACAAAAACCGCTAAAAATCCATGTAATTTTCAGGACAAAATTGGAAGCATGTATTGCCATAGCTTTCTCTCCCAGAATGTCCAAATTCCTGGTCCAGGCTACATTTGGTGATTTCCTTGTGGTGTCCCATCCGGTGGCTATCCTGGTCTACCAGCCTGCTTAGTTTTTGAGAAAAATAGGGACCACTTTGGTGGGAAGGGAACGGCGTTCCGTGCGGCTTTGGTGTTTAGTCATGCCGGCCACATGACCACGGAGATGTCTTCGGACAACGCTGGCTCTCATTCGGCTTTGTAACGGAGATGAGCACCGCCCGCTAGAACCAGAAACAATTAGCACAGGTGTGCGAGGGGAACCTTTACCTTTAAGGCCAATTAAGTGCTGCCCGCTGGTGGGTCATTCTCTTTTCAAATCTAAGGCCACAAACTTACTGAGAAATAGTGATACGGTTAGTCCTCGACTTACAACAGCTCATTTAGCGGCTGTTTAAAGTTACAAGGGCACTGGAAAAAAAGTGATTTCACGAATCATTTTTCACAGTTACAACTTTTGCAGCATCCCCAAGGAGCCCCACCTGTTCAAAATTCAGATGCTTGGCAACTGGGTCGTATTTATGACTTAACGACGGCAGCGATTCATTTAACCACCGTGGCAAGAAAGGTCGCACAACGGGGGCAAAGCTCACTTAACAAATGTCTCAATTAACTACAGAAATGTTGGGCTCCCTTGTGGTCGTACCTTGAGGACTATCTGTGTAATCTACGGATTAAGTGCTTCTGACTTCCCTAACCTCTATGCATTACCAGGTCGTCTCATCTCATGCCTGGTCTGGGAGGTGATGAAGGCAAGTTTCAGATTCACGTTCCGAATGGAAGGGACCTTGGAGGTCATCTTGCCCAACCCCCCAACAAAGCAGGAGACCTTACACTATTTCTGACAGATGGCAGTCCAGTCTCTTCTTGAAAGCCTCCAGTGATAAAGCTCCCACAACTTCCGAGGGCAACTTCTGTTCCATGGGTTGATTGTTCTGTCAGAAAGTTTCTCCTTGTTTCCAGGTTGAATCTCTCCTTGTTCAGTTTCCATCCATTATTCCTTGTCTGGCCTTCGGGTGCCTTAGAAAACAGCTTGACCCCTTCCTCCTCTCTGTGGCAGCCCCTCAAATATTGGAAGACTGCTATCCTGTCTCCCTTGGTCCTTCTCTTCACTAGACTAGCCAGGCCCAGTTCCTGTAACTGTTCTTCATATGTTTTAGCCTCCAGTCCCCTAATCATCCTGGTTGCTCTTCTCTGCACTTTTTCTAGGGTCTCAACATTTTTTTATAGTGTGATGACCAAAACTGGATGCAGCATTCCAAGAGTGGTCTTACTAAGGCTTTATAGAGTGGTATTAGTACCTCCCTTGATCTTGATCGTATCCCTCTGTTAATGCAATTTAGGATTGCATTGGCTTTTTTGGCTGCCACTGCATACTATTGGCTCATATAGGTTTTCTAGTCTCTTCTCATACCATTTCAGACCAGTAGCTACCCAGTCTCTTCTTGAAAACCTCCAGTGATAGAGCAGGTTTTTTCTTGATTAGTTCCATCCATTACTTGTCTTGCCTTCAGGTGCTTTGCAAAATAAATTGACCCCCTTCTTATTTGTGGCAGCCCCTCACATACTGGAATACTTCTCTTATATCACCCCTAGTCCTTCTTTTCTCTAGATTGGCCATGTCCAGTTCCTGCAACTGTTCTTCATATGTTTTTTTTATCTCCAGGTCTTTAATCATCTTAGTTGCCCTTCTCTGCACTCTTTCCAAAGTCTCAACAACTTTGTGGGGTTATAGCCAAAGAAGGATGTTTAGAGGACATACTGGCTCTGTGGTTAGGGTGCAAATAGGGCCCAACCCTGAGCGATTTCCTGTAGCATTTGAACGAACAAAACACGTTGGTTTGGTGTTAATGTTGGCCAGCCACACCTTTGCTTAGAATTGACACACACCTTTCATCTTCAAGCTGTTGCTGCTTGTAGAGAGTATTTGTCAACCCTGGCCAAGAATTAATTCCCCAGCAAGTCCTTTGCAACTCTATGATCCGTGGAATTCAATTTCCAGCAACCCTTAGCTAGCCAGCCATTAGCTACTTTGCGATTGTGGACTTTGTCTCCCAGAATTCCTCAGCCCTTGGCAGTTTTATGATACCTGTAGAGTATCATAGAGTAGAATAGAGCTGGAAGGGACCTTGGAAGTCTTCTAGTCCAGCTCCCTGCTCAAGCAGGATACTCGTGATGGCGAACCTATGGCATGCGAGCCTCAGGCAAACTTACCTCACTGCGCATGTGCGCGCTTCACAGCTGATTTGGGTGGTGGTGGTTTGAGGCCTTTTTCGGCCTCCAAGAGGCTTGGAAAAAGCCTCTGCAAAGCTTTTCGGGCTGAATTATAGGCCTGTTTTGTCACTTCCTGTAATACCGGAAGTGGTGAAACGGGCCTATAATTCGGCCTGAAAAGCCTTGCAGAGGCTTTTTTCAAGCCTCTTGGAGGCCGAAAAAGGCCTCAAGCCAGCTGAAAAATCAGCTGTGAGACGCAGTGCAGGTAAGGGGGGGTGGGAAAAATTGAGCGCATATGCTCAGGGGGCGTGGGGAGGGAGGCCGCGCATTGCATTCTGGGTGCTGGCAATGGGAGTGCGCTGGTGTGCATGCAATTTTTGGCACAGGAGCCCCCAAAAGTTAGCCACCACTGACCTATACTATTTCAGATAAATGATTGTCTAGTCTCTTCTTAAAAACATCCAGTGATGGAGCTTGTCCTCACTGTTAGGAAGTTTCTCCTTAATTCTCCTTAATTCCATCCATTGTTTCTTGTTCTGCCTTCCGGTGCTTTGGAAAATAAGTTGACCCCGCCCTCTTCATTGTAGTAGCCGCTCAAATATTGAAATCCTGCTATCATGTCACCCCTAATTCTTCTTTTCTTTAGACTAGCCAAACCCAAACCCTGCAGCCGTCCTTCATACGTTTTTAGTCTCCAAGCCGTTGATCATCTTAGCTGCTCTTCTCTGCACTTTTTCCAAAGTCTCAACATCTTTTTTTTTTGTAGAGATTTCAACTCTCAAAATTCCTCAGTCAGGCACTGGCAACTTTATGATGCGTGGACTTCAACTCCCAGAATTCCCTAGCCAGCTTTCCCCACCACAACTGGCTGAGGAATTCTGGGAGTTGAAGTCCTCCCATCATAAAGGTCTGTAATGAGGAGAGAGTTCTTGGAGCTTTCATAATAACAAATCTGGCTAAAGAGAACTCTGGGACCACAGGTAGACCTCGACTTATGACCGAAATTGAGCCTCAAGGTTCCATGGCTAAGCAAAGCAAAGTTGTTAAGTGAATTCTACCACTTCCTTGCCGCCGTTGTTAAAACGAATCGCTGCGGTTATGAAATGAGTCACGCCGTTGTTAAGTGAATCTTGCCTCCCTATTGAGTTTGCTTGTCAGAAGGTCGCAAAAGGGGATCACGTGACCCCGGGATACTGCAACCCTCTGTCAGGATTCCGGCAGTTACTCCAATTAAATCATGAGCCTCGAGCCCCACTCCCAAAACTAAAAAGGATTTATTAGAAGTTAACATGCCACATTTGCCTGGGTGTAGCCGACTCTGAGATACGTAATTCATTGTCACCCTTGATCCTGCTTTTCCCCTCACCCCTCTGGGTGTATCATCCAACGAAACACTTCCATAGCCAAGAGTCATCAATCATGCTCTCCAATTGGATTTTTGCGCAGCAGAAGCTACAGTCGTCTAATCAGTCTCTGAAGAAAATATGAATGGAATGTACTTTCGATTCCACACTGCCGCCTGTTCTTTGAAAACTCCCCCCCCCTTCTTTCTGTTGACAACTATAAAACATGTATACAAAACGTTTTATGAGTTGACACCGTCATAACTATGAATCGTTTGCCAAGGATCTGAATTTTGATTATGGGACCATGGGGATGCTGCAACGGTTGTAAGCTTGAAAAACAGTCAAAGTCACTTTTTTTTTAGTGCCAAACAGTCCCTAAATGAACGGTTGTAAGTAGAGGACTGCTTGCATTGGATTTGGAAAAGCATTGCTTCTCTTTGGACAGCTGCCAAAGCAGTAAAAGGTTTCTAGCTGCTTTGTTGGTTGCCAAATAGGAGTCGGTAAAAAGGTTGTTGCTTTCTATTTCCCCTTCCATAGCGTCCCGGTGTCCTCTGAGGTTGGTTGTTTCATCACCCAACTAGGTAACATCATCAGGGCATTTCTGATGAAACATCTGCAAGAAAACAACCAACCTCAGAGAGCACCCAGGAACCCGCAGGTCAACCCTGAGCTACAAATATTCCTCTTCCGTTAATTCTCCTTTTTGTGTGGCTTGTATGCCTTCTAGACCAGGGTTGTCAAACTTGATTTCATTGAGGACCCGCATCAGGGTTGTGTTTGAACTCGGGTGGGTGAGTGGGTGGGTGTGGCCAGGGTGGGCGTGCCCAGCTCAATGTCACTCATATCGGGGTTGCCTGTGGTGACCCGAGCGCTCTGCCAGCAAAAAACGGGCTCCCGAGCTCTGTTTTCAGCTACGATGGCCTCCTGGACCCACATCAGTGTTGTGTTTGACCTCAGGGAGGGAGGTTGGGGTGGGTGTGGCCAGGGTGGGCGTGCCCAGCTCGACGTCACTCATGTCGGGGTTGCCTGTGGTGACCTGAGCACTCTGCCAGCAAAAAACGGGCTCCCGAGCTCCGTTTTCGGCTGCAATGGCCTCCTGCATCGGAGCTCCGTTTTCGCTGGCGGAGGCACCACGGGCCAGTCCTTCACTGTTTCCAGAGTGGCCCTGTAGGCCTTGAGTTTGGCACCCCTGGTCTAGAGAAAAACACACGTATCTCCCTGCAATGAAACGGGATGTTGGGAGTCAGAAGGAAGAGCTGCAAGATTAAGCAGTGGTCAAATAAGAGGCCGTTGAGCCTGCAGAAAGAAAAAGGATGAGGCAAATATGACAGAAGGATGCCTTCCTAGTTTCTTGGGCTGTGGAGACAACGGGGAACAGATGTACAGCAGTGGTGGGATTCAAATGGTTTTACCACCAGATCGGTGGGCGTGGCTTTGTGGGCGTGGCTTTGTGGGCATGCTTTGCCTAATGCGCACGCGCAGCTTTCCCCACACCAGCTGAGACCCGCAGCGCCAATCAGCTGAGAGGAGAAAGAAGAGAAAAGCGCAAAGACGGGTGGGAGGGCCAATCCTGCACTTTTCTGTTCTGTCTCCTCTCAGCTGATTGTCGGAGGATTTTTTTACTACCGGTTCGGCTGAACCGGTCCAAACCGGGTAGCATATCACCACTGATGCGTAATAGGTGTATTACTAAATGTCTATGGGGATTCTCAGCCATCCATGGAGATTGGCTCATGTTCCTCCCCAATCTCCTCGCTATCCGAGTCTGCTCCAAGTTCCACTGGCCACTGGTGGGCCACAACAGGACCCTGGGCAATTCACACAACCTCTTCTCCTTCTCCTTTCCCAGGTCCCAAGCAAGACGTTCACGCGGCCAAAGGCTTCATCCTGGAGATGTACAGCGACATCTTCCATCAATTTCTCGATGGCTCTCTTTGTGGCAGTTCCCCTTCTGCCTTCAGACCCCGGTTCCTTTACCACCATTACACCTGCGCCACTGACACGCAGAACATCTGCGCGGTTTTCACCGATATCAAGGACGCCGTTTTGGCAAGCTACCTGGAGGAGTTCAGCTTGGTTTGAAGAAGCCGGCTCCAGGTGCATCACGGAATTGCTGGGCGTGCAATCCAGATGTTGCGTCGGTCATGAGACAACCGGGCTTTCGAGAAGCTGAATTCACAAGGGAGCATTCTTGTTGTGGGGTGCCAGGGTGGGAAAAGTTACTTTGTCATATCCTTGACTCTGTCTTCCCGTGAGAATCTTGGATGGAATCTGGTTTCTCACCGCTGGGAAGGATTTTTTATTTTGAAATAACATTGCAGCTGCACCACTGGACAGAAGATGTACAACTTCACAGACTAACAGAGTTGGAAGGGACCTCGGAGGTCATCTAGTCCAAACCCCACCCTCCTGGTCGAGCAGGAAACCCCGACACCATTTCCAAACGAACGGCTTCCAATCTCTTCTTAAAAGTGATGAAGCATCCACAACTTTTGTAGGCAAATGGTTTCACTGATGAATTGATTAAAAGAATCAGTGGGATCAATGATCAACTGATTAAAGCCTTAGTAAGGCCACACCTGGAATATTGCATCCGGTTTTGGTCATTACATGACAAAAAAGGTGTTGGGCCTTTTAAAAAAAAATGCAAAGAGCAACTAAGATGATTAAAGTCACGGAGACTAAAACATATGAAGAACGGTTGCAGGATTTGGGTATGTCTAGTCTAGAGAAAAGAAGGACTAGGGGGGGCATGATATTTTAGTATTTGAGGGGCTGCCACAACGAAGATTATTATTTTCCAAATTATTTTCCAAAGCACCTGAAGGCAGGACAAGAAACAACGGATGGAAACTAACCAAGGTGAGAAGCAACCTGAAATTAAGGAGAAACTTCCTAACGGTGAGAACAATTAGCCAGTGGAATATCTTGCCTTTAGAAGTTATGGGTGCTCCATCACTGGGGCTGGACTAGAAAACCTCCAAGGTCCCTTCCAAACTCCATTCTGAATGACTGATTGAATTGTTCTCACCCTTAGGAGAAATTTCTCCTTAGTTGTAGCTTGGTCCTCTCCTTTGTTAGGGCAGCCTCCTCTTACCAGAACTAAAACGTTGTGAGAGTAGACAGAAAGATAAAATTTGACCCCTGACGGGAAGGAGAACTTGAACAAGCAAGTCGAAGAGATAAGGAAGCCAACTCTGAAACAACAAGTGGAGATAAGAAAGTTAACTCACAGTGTCCCAGCGCTGAACCCAGCACTGTCAAAAGGCAGCTGAAGTCATGCAGGGTGCAATGTGTGACCAAACGCAGCTATCACAAGATGAAAATGAAGGCTGGGCTGAGGGCTGGTGAGAAAGCTACACAACCTAAAGCTTATGTAGATAATAATGTGGATTATGTATGTGTGTACGTATATGAATGTAGTCCTTGACCAGCTACAACTATTTGTTTCGTGCCGTTCACGTTTACAACAACACTGAACAAAAGTGACTTGTGACCGTTTTTCACCCTTGCTGCATCCCTACAGTCAAGTGATCAAAATTCAGGCCCTTGGCAAATGGTCCGTTTTTATAACAGTGCCCTGGGGATCATGTGGTCCTTTGGGATCGTCTGACAAGCAATGTGGAAGCCAGATTCACTTTCCATCCATGATACAAACTTAACAGCTGCAGGGACTCACATAACCGTAGCAAGAAAGGCCGTATCTACAGCGGATGTAAGGATAATTTGCCGATTATATGCTCCTGTCTTCTCCAAACTCCATACATCATCTGGCAGGCAGGTGCAAGTGTGTGTGTAGGAAATGCTTACACAATTGCAGTTAATAAAACTTTTGTAGGTTAACAGAGTCCTTCTGTGTTTTGGGTGTTACCTTGAGCAATTCATTAGGGGCGGGGGAAGGAGCAGGAAGAGGAGGAAGGGGAGAGGAGGAGAGGGAGGGGAAGGGAGAAGGAGGGCAGAGAGGAGAGTGAGGGGGAGAGAAGGAAGGAGGAGAGGGGGAGAAGAGGGAGGAGGAAGAAGAGAGGAGGAGAAGAGAAGAGGGGAGGAGGAAGAGGAGGAGGTGAGGGAGAGGAGAGAGAGAGGAGGGGAGGTAGAGGAAAAAGAAGAGGTAGAGAGGAGAAGAGAGGGAAGAGGAGGAGAGAGGGAGAGAGGGGAGGAGGAAGAAGAGAGTGAGGGGGAGAGGAGAGAAGTGGAGGAGAGGAAGAAGAGTGGGAGGAGAAAGGAGGAAGGTGAGGGAGAGGACAGGAGAGGAGAGTCTTGGCTTAAAAGACAGAATGGGCAACACAGTGTAAAGAGTTGGGGCAGTTATGGGCTCAGGGAAGTGACTTCAGATATGGATGGAAGACAAATTGTCCAGAGTCCATGTCGGTCTTTCTCAAACTTGACAGCTTTAAGATGTGTGAACATCAACTCCCAGAATTTCCCAGCCAGCCATTCCTGACCAGAGAATTCTGGGAGTTGAAGTCTTCACACCTCTTAAAGTTGCTACCCAGAAAACAGGCCTCTGCGCACCAAAACATTCCACCGAGTATAGTATACGTTAGCAAGGGTGCTTATATAAGACTTATATACTGCTTCACGGTGCTTTACAGCCCCCTCTAAGCGGTTTACAAACTCAGCCTATGGCCCCCAACGATCTGCTGCTGCCTTTATTTTTATCTTTATTTTTTTATTTTTTTGCGCAAAAATTTTAAAAGGGAAGGAGGAGAAATTGCAAGGCCTGCCTCTCAGGCAGCGAAAGCAGGTTTAAAGAGGGAATTGCTCCGGGTTTCTTGGTTCTCACGCATTCGATGTCATGATGTGCCTGATCCAAGGAAGGAAGTCGGCTATGCGGGAATAAACGCCTGGAGGGATTCGGTTGCCATAGGAAACGATGCCTTCCACCACTCCTTTGCAAACCATAGGACCTCCGGAATCTCCCTGAGGAAAAAAGGAAAGTAAAGCCAAAAAAAAAAAAAAAAAAACCTGGAACAGGAGGCTTAGACTGGATTTCTGCAAAAGTGGTTCTCCTCAGGTACCAGGTGTTGGAAACCTCTCCCCTCACTGGCCTCGAGAATGAAATATTTTGGGGAATATTAAAAAGAGGCAGAATATTATATTTCCCCAAAGGAGAAATGGAGAAACATGTTTTTTTTTAATTTTATTTTATCTAAAAAAATTATTTCATTGTCTAAAGCAGGCTTGTCCAACCCGCGGCCCATGGGCCGCATGCGGCCCAGGTCGCCTCGTAATGCGGCCCAGTGCCCACCCCAACCTTCGTGCCAGAGCCAGTGAGGAGGAGGAGGAGAGGCAGGCGTGAGGCGGGGCGAGGCGAGGGCCATGCCAAGCAGCAACAGAAAAGGCGGGCGCCGTCAGAGCGCCACCTTCTGCTGTTGCCGCCGCCGCCGCTTCTGCCCCCGCCGCCACTGCTGCTTCTGCCTTCCAGTCCTGCTGCATCCAGCCGGGCCATTTGCAGGAGGAGAGGTAGGCACGAGGCGGGCGAGCTTTCTTCCTCCCCTCCCGCAAAATTTGGCCGGAAAATAAACCGTGATAAACCGTGATAAAAAAAACGTGATAAAAAAAATAATGTTTAATAAATAATTAATAATAAATAATAAAAGCATCTCACTAACTTCATTTCCAAATAAATTTAATATGTTAACTATGTTTTCTATGGTTTTTTGGGATGATCAGGTATCGTTACTGTTATTTTATTTTATGTGCGGCCCAAACCAAATTTTCATCTTCTAATGTGGCCCAGGGAAGGTGAAAAGTTGGACACCCCTGGTCTAAAGTCACAATGATAAATATGTTTGATCGCTACATTCAGTATCTCATTCGAAGAGCGAGCCATGCTTGTAGGGAGTAGAAACTGAACGTGCGTTTGATTAACCACAGTTGTAAACTGGAAAACCACAGTTGTAAACTGATGGCAATGACTGTGTTTTCTATTAGGAGAAAAGTCAAGGAGGGAGAAACAGGCTACCTACCTGACACGCTGGATTCATAGGGGTATTAAAACGCATTCTCTAGAGCCGTGTTTCTCAACCGTGGCAACCCCAAGAGGTGTGGACTTCAACTCCCAGAACTCCCCAGGGTTTGGCTGGGGAATTCTGGGAGTTGAAGTCCACAGATTCCAAAGTTGCCAAGGTTGAGAAACACGTTCTTAAAGGCAGAAAGCAGACCCAGTCTTTCTTAATAGCCTCCCGCGGATGCCTGAAGAGTTTAGAGATGGACATTTTGAGCCCGTTAAGAAAAACTGGGCCAGCCTATTAACAAATAAAACACCTTCAGTTCCAGCTGAGGAGATTAAGAAGGACAGGAGGTGACCTTTAGGACATAATAGGATTAATCCACCACCATTAGAATAGCAATTTCCTTCCCCTCCTCCTCTCCCCTTCCTCTTTCTCCTCTTCCTCTCTTTCTCTCCCCTCCCCTCCTCTCCTCCTCCTCCTCCTCCTCCTCCTCCTCCTCCTCCTCCTCAGGCTCATTACATTGCACAACCCCCTGCAACATCTCAGAACCCTATAAAAAAATCCACGTATTCCTCAAACCAATTTATCAGCTGTCCCAGAACAACATGCTGTTGTTGGTTCCGCTCATCAACAAACCTCCTTTCCTTGCAGCCAGTCAGCCTCCATTTAATTTCCAGCTTCAATCTCCCAGTTTAGAACTGGACCAGATTTTTCTTCTAACACAGGGATTGGGACTCCCATCATCCCCTGCCAGTCCTTTAGGACATGAGATGGAAGTAGGTAGTTCATCCCCTTTTGGAAGGCAGCAGGCCAAGGACACCGGAGGATGATAGCGCTAAGCATGATCCCCAGGAATCTGATAGGGCTGGATGTTTACATTTATACCTTACTCCATAACATGAGGACTAGCACCTTTCTGAGATTTTAAGGGATCAGGGCCTAGCTAAACGTGGAATGTTTACTCGGTGTGCAAATAGCTTCGGTTTTATTCCTCAGCTTCTTCAATCAGTCTCACTTTTAAGTAAAGGTAGTCCTTGTCTTACGTCCACAACTGAGCCCCAAATTTCTGTTGCTAAGTGAAACATTTGTTAAATGAGTTTTGCCCCATTGAAGACCTTCTAAGGTGGGACTAGAACTCTCCATCTCCTAGTGATTGGCCCAAAGTCAGTCAATCAGCTTTCAAACTTAAACTGGCACTGGAACCACCTCTTGATGATCGGTCTAAAATCACCCAGCCAGCTTTCATGCTTAAGGCGGGACTAGAACTCTCCATCTCCTAGTGATTGGCCCATGGTCACCCAGCCAGCTTTTATGCTTAAGGCGGGACTAGAACTCTCCATCTCCTAGTGATCGGCCCAAGGTCACCCAGCCAGCTTTCATGCTTAAGGCGGGACTAGAACTCTCCATCTCCTAGTGATCGGCCCAAGGTCACCCAGCCAGCTTTCATACTTAAGGCGAGACTAGAACTCTCCATCTCCTAGTGATCGGCCCAAGGTCACCCAGCCAGCTTTCATGCTTAAGGCGGGACTAGAACTCTCCATCTCCTAGTGATCGGCCCAAGGTCACCCAGCCAGCTTTCATGCTTAAGGCGGGACTAGAACTCTCCATCTCCTAGTGATCGCCCAAGGTCACCCAGCCAGCTTTCATACTTAAGGCGGGACTAGAACTCTCCATCTCCTAGTGATCGGCCCAAGGTCATCCAGCCAGCTTTCATGCTTAAGGCGGGACTAGAACTCTCCATCTCCTAGTGATAGGCCCATGGTCACCCAGCCAGCTTTTATGCTTAAGGCGGGACTAGAACTCTCCATCTCCTAGTGATCGGCCCAAGGTCACCCAGCCAGCTTTCATGCTTAAGGCGGGACTAGAACTCTCCATCTCCTAGTGATCGGCCCAAGGTCACCCAGCCAGCTTTCATGCTTAAGGCGGGACTAGAACTCTCCATCTCCTAGTGATCGGCCCAAGGTCACCCAGCCAGCTTTCATACTTAAGGCGGGACTAGAACTCTCCATCTCCTAGTGATCGGCCCAAAGTCACCCAGTCAGCTTTCATGCTTTCATGCTAGAACTCTCCGTCTCCTAGTTCCTAGGCCACCACCTAACCATTAAATCAAACTACCTCTCCAACTCACATCTTCCCAAACTAGAGAGCTCCCCCACCGCTTAAAATGAACTCACCCACCCAACCTTTGCTTCCTAACCTGACTTGTATCCCGGAGCTGATTGAAGCTCCCAGCACAGATCATGGCCTCGTCAAGCTCTGGATAGAATTTCATGCATTTTCGGCGATTGTAGATGGTGATGTTGGTTTCGTAGAGTTTATAGGACCTGACCAGTCTGTCAATCATGCCCCATCCCGAAGTGATGCATAGGGTTCCATCCGGAACTTCTTTATCCGACCGAGGCAACGGTACGACCTGGACATATCTGTTGAGGATGGCGGGGTGAGACAGCTGATTCACAAAAGGAAGGAAGAAAAGAGAGAAAAAGAAAATAAAATGAGCTCCGTCGCAAGCAATGGCTGTTGGGAGGAGATGGTGGTGGAAGTACTCATATCAAAGGACCTAAGCGCCGGAGCTCACTGCAACAGCATTGCCAAAAAGGCATTAAGACTTGTAAATCTAACCCAGAGGTCTTCAACTTTAAGACTTGTGGACTTCAACTCCCAGAATTCCTCAGCCAGCAAAGCTCCCCTTTGTGGACTTCAACTCCCAGAATTCCTCAGCCAGCAAAGCTCCCTTTTATGGACTTCAACTCCCAGAATTCCTCAGCCAGCAAAGTTCCCCTTTGTGGACTTCAACTCCCAGAATTCCTCAGCCAGCAAAGCTCCCTTTTATGGACTTCAACTCCCAGAATTCCTCAGCCAGCAAAGCTCCCTTTGTGGACTTCAACTCCCAGAATTCCTCAGCCAGCAAAGCTCCCTTTATGGACTTCAACTCCCAGAATTCCTCAGCCAGCAAAGCTCCCTTTTATGGACTTCAACTCCCAGAATTCCTCAGCCAGCAAAGCTCCCTTTTATGGACTTCAACTCCCAGAATTCCTCAGCCAGCAAAGCTCCCTTTTATGGACTTCAACTCCCAGAATTCCTCAGCCAGCAAAGCTCCCCTTTGTGGACTTCAACTCCCAGAATTCCTCAGCCAGCAAAGCTCCCTTTTATGGACTTCAACTCCCAGAATTCCTCAGCCAGCAAAGCTCCCTTTGTGGACTTCAGCTCCCAGAATTCCTCAGCCAGCAAAGCTCCCTTTTATGGACTTCAACTCCCAGAATTCCTCAGCCAGCAAAGCTCCCTTTTATGGACTTCAACTCCCAGAATTCCTCAGCCAGCAAAGCTCCCTTTTATGGACTTCAACTCCCAGAATTCCTCAGCCAGCAAAGCTCCCTTTTATGGACTTCAACTCCCAGAATTCCTCAGCCAGCAAAGCTCCCCTTTGTGGACTTCAACTCCCAGAATTCCTCAGCCAGCAAAGCTCCCTTTATGGACTTCAACTCCCAGAATTCCTCAGCCAGCAAAGCTCCCCTTTGTGGACTTCAGCTCCCAGAATTCCTCAGCCAGCAAAGCTCCCTTTATGGACTTCAACTCCCAGAATTCCTCAGCCAGCAAAGCTCCCTTTGTGGACTTCAGCTCCCAGAATTCCTCAGCCAGCAAAGCTCCCTTTTATGGACTTCAACTCCCAGAATTCCTCAGCCAGCAAAGCTCCCCTTTGTGGACTTCAGCTCCCAGAATTCCTCAGCCAGCAAAGCTCCCCTTTGTGGACTTCAGCTCCCAGAATTCCTCAGCCAACAAAGCTCCCCTTTGTGGACTTCAGCTCCCAGAATTCCTCAGCCAACAAAGCTCCCTTTGTGGACTTCAGCTCCCAGAATTCCTCAACCAGCAAAGCTCCCTTTGTGGACTTCAGCTCCCAGAATTCCTCAGCCAACAAAGCTCCCCTTTGTGGACTTCAGCTCCCAGAATTCCTCAGCCAACAAAGCTCCCTTTGTGGACTTCAGCTCCCAGAATTCCTCAGCCAGCAAAGCTCCCCTTTGTGGACTTCAGCTCCCAGAATTCCTCAGCCAACAAAGCTCCCCTTTGTGGACTTCAACTCCCAGAATTCCTCAGCCAGCAAAGCTCCCCTTTGTGGACTTCAACTCCCAGAATTCCTCAGCCAGCAAAGCTCCCTTTTATGGACTTCAACTCCCAGAATTCCTCAGCCAGCAAAGCTCCCTTTTATGGACTTCAACTCCCAGAATTCCTCAGCCAACAAAGCTCCCTTTTATGGACTTCAACTCCCAGAATTCCTCAGCCAACAAAGCTCCCCTTTGTGGACTTCAACTCCCAGAATTCCTCAGCCAACAAAGCTCCCCTTTGTGGACTTCAACTCCCAGAATTCCTCAGCCAGCAATGCTCCCCTTTGTGGACTTCAACTCCCAGAATTCCTCAGCCAACAAAGCTCCCCTTTGTGGACTTCAACTCCCAGAATTCCTCAGCCAGCAATGCTCCCCTTTGTGGACTTCAACTCCCAGAATTCCTCAGCCAACAAAGCTCCCTTTGTGGACTTCAACTCCCAGAATTCCTCAGCCAGCAATGCTCCCTTTGTGGACTTCAACTCCCAGAATTCCTCAGCCAACAAAGCTCCCTTTGTGGACTTCAACTCCCAGAATTCCTCAGCCAGCAAAGCTCCCTTTTATGTACTTCAACTCCCAGAATTCCTCAGCCAGCAAAGCTCCCTTTTATGGACTTCAACTCCCAGAATTCCTCAGCCAGCAAAGCTCCCTTTTATGGACTTCAACTCCCAGAATTCCTCAGCCAGCAAAGCTCCCTTTTATGGACTTCAACTCCCAGAATTCCTCAGCCAGCAAAGCTCCCTTTATGGACTTCAACTCCCAGAATTCCTCAGCCAGCAAAGCTCCCTTTGTGGACTTCAACTCCCAGAATTCCTCAGCCAACAAAGCTCCCCCTTGTGGACTTCAGCTCCCATAATTCCTCAGCCAGCAAAGCTCCCCTTTGTGGACTTCAGCTCCCAGAATTCCTCAGCCAGCAAAGCTCCCCTTTGTGGACTTCAACTCCCAGAATTCCTCAGCCAACAAAGCTCCCCCTTGTGGACTTCAATTCCCAGGATTCCTCAGCCAGCAAAGCTCCCCTTTGTGGATTTCTAGTCCCTGTGGAGGGGGCAAGAATCTCCCACAGTCCCCTTGTCGCCTTTAAGAGGCAGCTTGTGATGTGTTGTGATCTCAGGGAGGAGAGAGAGGGAACCTTTAAAGCTTTTTCTCTCTGGTCAATTTGGGGTGGGTGCAGTCAGCCGCTGGGATAAATTACCTTTAACAAAAGGATATCATGAGTCATTGAAATGTCATTGTAGTTGGGGTGCATGTGGTACGATTCGACGCCAAGCACTTGCTGGGTTTCTTCAACGGCGTGAAGATCATGTGCTCCCAAAACCACAGTAAACCGGCTGAGGAGAAAGGCATCCAGTGGGGATAAAAAGCCCTGCCATTTCCGCTCTCTCCTTCCTGCTCTTTCCTCCCTCTCTCCCTCTCCTTCCTTCCTTTTCTCCTTGCTTTCCCTCTTCTAGCTGCCTTTTCCTCCTCTTCTGTCTTCTCGCTTTCCATATGTTTTACTTTCTCCCCTTCCCTCCCCCCCTTCCCCTCCCCTTCTCTCCTTTCCCTTCCCTTCCTATTTTCTTCCCTTTCTCTTTTCCCTTCCTCTTCTTTCCCTTCTCTTCCCTTCCCTTCTTTATCTATTTATTTCCTTTCCTTTCCCTTTCCTTTCCTTTCCTTTTACACCTCCCTCCTTTCCCCCTCTCTTTCATCCATCCATCCACCTCCACCACTTCCTCCTCCTCCTCTTCTATCTATCATTTACTTTTCTTTCTCTTTCCCTCTTCCCTTCCCTCTCTCCCCCTCTCTCTCTCTCTTTCAACCATCCTCCTCCTTCTATCTATCATTTATCTCATCTTTCTTTCTTTTTCCCTCTTCCCTCCCCTCATTCCCTTCTTTCTCTCTCTCTCTTTCAACTCTCCTCCTCCTCCTCCTCTTCTTCTTCTTCTTCTTCTTCTTCTTCTTCTTCTTCTTCTTCTTCTTCTTCTTCTTCTTCTTCTTCTTCTTCTTCTTCTTCTTCTTCTTCTTCTCCCTCCTCCTCCTCCTCCTCCTCCTTCTTCCTATCTGTCTATCTATCTATCTATCTATCATTTATCTCATCTTTCTTTTTCTTTCTCCCCTCCCTCAAATGCCTGAGATGGAAGGACCCCAAAAGGTCATCTAGCCCAGCTCCCTACTTAGAGCACCACAAACTCCATGATTCCTCCTGTCTCTTTGCAACTTCTGCCGTGCCACCGTTTTTCCTGCTTCGGCTCTGTGGAAAACCCGCCCCGCATCCCACTTCCTTCCACCGCCAATCTGGGCCCCGTTCATCCCTCCCCTCTCTCCTTCCGCGCTGGTAAGGCTAGACCAGAGGAGGGGCTTCTCTTACTCCATGCAGTGAGCAGCTGTCATCACCCATTGCGGAGCCACCAGAAATCCTCCACATATGAAATCATCTTCAGACTTCAAGGCTACCATGTATGGTCTGGAATGGGGTACAGCTTCTTGACCCCCAATAATCCAGCTCTTCAGTGGACCTGCGTGAGAATTGGAGGAAGGGGTTACAGGCAGAGTTGGCCTTCAAAAATTTTAGCAAAGGGTTCTCTGCCCAGTTGCTGGGTGAACGTGGACATGGTGGGCGTGGCCTAGCTGGCCTCCTGCACCACAGTGGGGAGGGCTGTTTTTGCCCTTCCCGGGCTCTGGAGGCTTTCCTCAGGCCTCCGGGAGGGCAAAAATGGCCTCCCCCGGGCTCCAGAGGCTCTCTGGGAGCCGGAAATGAGCCCATTTCCGCCCTCCCAAACTTCTGGGAGGCCTGTTTTTCACCTTCCCCAGAGTCTGGAGGCTTTCCTTAGGCCTCCAGGAGGGCAAAAATGGCCTCCCCCAGGCTCCGGAGGCTCTCCGGAAGCCAGAAACAAGCCCATTTTCAGCCTTCCTGAACTTCCGGGAGGCCCGTTTTTCACCCTCCCCGAGCCTCCGCTCAGGCCCTGCACTTACCTGCATCCAAAATGGGCCACATGGGAACACCTGGGAGGAGCGAGGAGGGGTGGGGTTGGCCAGCCAGGAGTGGGATTTGGGGTTTTTTCCAAACTGCACAGAATCTTAGCTAGGGGCTCTCCCGAACCCCTACGAACCCCCAGCAGCCCACCCGTGGTTACAGACAATCCTCGACTTACAGCAGTTCGCTTAGTGACAGTTCCAAGTTACCACGGCACTGAAAAAAAGTTGAACTTATTACCGTTCTTCACCCTTACAGCCGTTGCAGCCTCCCCATGGTCACGTGATCAACACTCAGATGCTTGGCAACTGACTCACACATACGACGGTTGCAGAGTCCCCTGGGGGGGGTGTCACGTGATCCCCTTTTGTACCCTTCTGACCAGCAAAGTCAATGGGGAAGCCAGATTCACTTAACAACCGGGTTAGTAAAATTAATAAATGGAAACGATTCACTTAAGAGCTGTGGCAAGAGACTATCTGTATTAAAGTCCCAACAAAATAGCAGAAACTACATGGCTAGTCTAGGGAAGAGAAGGACCAGGGGAGACAGGATAGCAGCCTTCCAGTATTTGAGGGGCTGCCACAGAGAGGAGGAAGGGGTCAAGCTATTCTCCAAGGCACCCGAAGGCCAGACAAGGAATAATGGATGGAAACTGATCGAGGAGAGATTCAACCTGGAAATAAGGAGAAACTTTCTGATAGTGAGAACAATCCACCCATGGAGCAGAAGTTGCCTTTGGAAGTTGTGGGAGCTTCATCACTTGAGACTTTCAAGAAGAGATTGGACTGCCATCTGTCAGAAATGGTGTAGGGTCTCCTGCTTGGGAAGAGGGTTGGACTAGATGGCCTCCAAGGTCCCTTCGAACTCTGATTATCTGTTATTTTTATTTGTCTTGCGGTATAGGTTTTGTATAGTTTTATCCTTTTTAATATTGTAAGCCACCCGAAATTGCTCTGTAGTTAGATGGACAGCCAATAAATTTAATAAATAAATGTAGAAAACTGATTGAGGGTTTGTGTGGTAGAATCCCTCTAGCATTCAGAATAAGATTGAAAAACAGGCTTGCCAGATGCTACATCTTTTCTATCCTGCTCTACGGAGTGGAGAGTTGGTCTCTGACAGAAAGTCATTTAAAATGTGGATTTACAGGCCGCTGTTACGTATACATTGGGTTGACAAAATCAGAAATGAAGAGATGTTAAGCCGCCTGGGAAAGCTAAGGGAAATCATCAAAACCATTAAAAAGAGAAAGTTATATTTCGGACATGGGGTGCGACACCTCGAAAAATACGACATATTTCACTTAATCCTCCAGGGAAAGATTGAAGGCAATCGAGGTCCAGGCAGAAGACGAACAACATGGCTTCCAAATCTAAGGGACTGGTTTGGACAAAACTCAACAGCACTTTTTCGTGCTGCTGTTGATAAAAATAGGATCGCCAGCAAGGCTTGCCAAAACGTATAAAAACTTACCTGCAAAATGCTGGAAGTTCAAGAACTTACCGGGTATATTCTATCACATGTGTTGGATGTGTAAACTATGCAAGAAAATACTGGAGATTGATACAGACGTGGGTGAAACAATTTAAACTAGCATTATTTCTCTTGGGAATAATGACAGAAAGTTATAGGAAAGGTATAGCATATTTAATAATACATGTATTGACAGTGGCAAGAATGATATACACACAATATTGGAAGAATGAGACCATATCACCAGAAAGAGAGATAATAAGGATAACAGATAACAGACAATCAGAGTTGGAAGGGACCTTGTAGGTCACCTAGTCCAACCGGGAGACCCTAAACTAGGGGTAGGGAAACTTGGCTCTTTTATCACTTATGGACTACAACTCCCAGAATTCCTGAGGGAGCCATCAAAGGTTCCCCATCCCGGGCCTACTGGTTTTTCAGTTGTGAGGGAAATCAATTTTTGTCTTGAATGAGACTGTTTAATATACAAATGTAGGACATTATATGGGACTGTTTAATATACAAAGGTACGACATATTCTTTATATGTCCTACATTTGTATATTAAACAGTCTCATTCAAGACAAAAATTGATTTCCCCCACAACTGAAAAACCAGTAGGCCCGGGATGGGGAACCTTTGATGGCTCCCTCAGGAATTCTGGGAGTTGAAGTCCATAAGTGATAAAAGAGCCAAGTTTCGCTACCCCTGCCCTAGACCATTTCTGGCAAATGGCAGAAATGAAAGGAAAACAACGGCTTGTACAAAATTGGATAGGCTAATCTCTGAACTGAAAAACAAGGGGGGAATCTGATTATTACGAAACATGGGATAAGTTTTATCAGTGGTTGCAAAAAAAGAAGGGAAGGTCGGAACAGAAGCAACCAGGATGAATAGAATTAAAAAGTAAATATTGTACCAATATTATGAATGTTAATGGTCTAGTAATATTTTTACATGTATGGCAGATGTAAGGCCAAAATGGTTGTACTGTGTTGTATGCTTATAGTTGTAAACACTCTCTCTCTCTCTCTCTCTCTCTATATATATATATGTGTGTGTGTGTGTGTGTGTGTGTGTGTGTGTGCGTGCACGCATACACACACACACACACACATATATATATATATTTGAAAAAAATAGGATAGCCAACATGATCGCCAATGTCCGATGATGGATAGGGCATAAGAAGAAGAAGATTCAGAATAACAGAATAACTGAGTTGGACGGGATCTTGGAGGTCTTCTAGTCCACCCCCCTGCTCAAGCAGGAGACCCTGTACCGTTACAGCCAAATGGTTGTCCAGTCTCTATTTTTGAAAGCCTCCGGTGTTGGAGCACCCACAATTTCTGGAGGCAAGTCGTTCCACTGGTTTATTGTTCTATTCCAGAGGTCTCCAAACTTGGCAACTTTTAAGACTGGTGGCCTTCAACTCCCAGAATTGGCTGGGAGAATTGGCTGGCTGCAGAATTCTGGGAGTTGAAGTCCCCGTGCCTTAGAGTTGTCAAGTTTGGGGACCCCTGTTCTCTTCTAATTAATTGCCAATTTGTTCTCCGTTTCTTGGGGTTTTTGCTTACCTGGATGGGCCAGAGGGAAGATCAACAGGAATAGAAGAAGCCGCAGGACATTTTCCATCTTGGGGCTCACTTCATGGGAAAATGGTACCCAAGTGATTGGATTGGGAGATCTCGTCGCCTTTATATTCATTCGTGCACTTCAGGAGCTGTAGAAGCCAGTCTCTCATTGGCCACAAAGCCTCCATGGCGCCCTCATGCCCTCCCGAAGAAGATGCTCGCATAAACTGCAATCAGATAAAGAAGTTTTTATCTCTGTGCGGTTGGCTAGAATCGAAGTCATGCGCCAAATTTGGTAGCTCACAATCCCTGGCCTGCAGGGGTGGCTCTGCACCCCAATTTTGGAGTCTCTAGCTCTACGAGACCATAACATATCCTACGCCAAAATTTTCAGGCAAGACGGCCCATTTGTTTTTATTGCACAACATTTTTCCACGTGGGAAGCAGGATTAAGGATTGGGATGGGAAGGAGCCATGCAATTTTCAGAAAATCCCACGACCTTCCAAATATTGTCAAAACATGTGGCCAAATTGGTATATTTTGCCCAGAAAGTCAGGAACACTTGCAGACTGCTGGATTATTTTAGTTGAGTTGAGTTTAGTTTAGTTTATTATTTTACTTTACTTTATTTTGTTACTTTAATGTACTTATTTTACTATTTCATTTTGTATTACTTTTTAAATTTTATTTTGTTTTATTTATTTGCATTTTGGCAGAGGGTTTGAGGGTGACAAGGAGTGAAAAAAGAAGCATTTTAATCAAGGGTGGGCTACTGAGGGTTTGCACCAGTTGGACTTTGAAGGGTAGGAAGGGTATTGATGCTTTCAGACTTTGCAATTGGGGAAGACTGCGGGTAGTCAAGATAACAACCAATGCACCGATGAACAAATGAACCCAGAGTTCTCACTCAAGGTGACACAAATGACCAGGCTCAAATTATTGTATTTTAGACACATGAGGCAAAAGGAAGAGTTCCTTTGAGAAATCTATCATGCTGGAAAAAGTAGAAGGGAAGAGAAGAAGAGGAGAACCAGGAGCAAAGCAGATGGACTCAGTTACAGTGGTGTTGGGGACACTGTTGGAAGAGCGAAAGGACCAAGTAGGAGATAGTTATGGAGAAAATCTATCTATGTGGTTGATTTGATGGCATATCATCCATCCATCTTTCCATCCATCCATCCATCCATCCATCCATCCTTCCTTCCTCTCTCCCTCCCTTCCTTCCTTTCCTTATTTCCTACCATTTTTCCACCCACTTACTTTTCCAGTCTTTCATCCTTCCATGCATCCTCCCTTCTTTCTTTCTCTTTCCTTATTTCCTACCATCTTTCCACTCACTCACCCATCCATCCATCTTTCCATTCTTTCATCCTTCCATCCATCCTTTTTTCTTCAATCCATCAATCCATTAGCCATTCTTCCATTCTTTTATTCTTCCTCTTTCTTTCTTTCTTTCTTTCTTTCTTTCTTTCTTTCTTTCTTTCTTTCTTTCTTTCTTTCTTTCTTTTTTTTCTTTTCTTCCTTCCTTCCTTCCTTCCTTCCTTCCTTCCTTCCTTCCTTCCTTCCTTCCTTCCTCCCTCCCTCCCTCCCTCCCTTCCCTCCTTCCTTCCTTCCTTCCTTCCATCCATTCATCGTCATGGATGTTCTTCCCAGTGGTGGGATTAAACATTTTTACTACCAGTTCTGTGGGCATGGCTTGATGGTTGTGGCTTGGTGGGTGTGGCAGGGGAAGGTTACTGCAAATCCCCATTCCCTTCCCACCCCACTAACCTGCTTTCCAGCTCCGTTCTCCTGTTCAGGACAACCATAGAAGATCCAGCTGATCAGCTGGGATTTGGGAGGCAGAGAATAGATGGGGATGGGGCCAGTCAGAGGTGGGATTTGCCGGTTCTCCAAACTATTCAAAATTTCTGCTACCGGTTATCCAGAACTGGTCAGAACCAGCTGAATACCACCTCCGGTTCTTCCCCTACTGTTTTTTTCAAGATACTTCATATACAGGTGAAACTCGAAAAATTAGAATATCATGCAAAAGTTCATTTATTTCAGTAATGCAACTTAAAAGGTGAACCTAAGATATGAGATAGACTCATTACATGCAAAGCAAGATAGTTCAAGCTGTGATGTGTCATAATTGAGATGATTAGGGCTTACAGCTCATGAAAACCCCAAATCCACAATCTCAGAAAATTAGAATATTGTGAAAAGGTTCAATATTCTAGGCTCAAAGTGTCCCACTCTAATCAGCTAAATAAGCCATAACACCTGCAAAGGGTTCCTGAGCCTTAAAATGGTCTCTCAGTCTGGTTCAGTAGGAATCACAATCATGGGAAAGACTGCTGACCTGACAGTTGTGCCGAAAACCATCATTGACACCCTCCACAAGGAGGGAAAGCCTCAAAAGGTAATTGCAAAAGAAGTTGGATGTTCCCAAAGTGCTGTATCAGAGCACATTAATAGAAAGTTATGTGGAAGGGAAAAGTGTGGAAAAAAAGGTGCACAAGCAGCAGGGATGACCGCAGCCTGGAGAGGATTGTCAGGAAAAGGCCATTCAAAAGTGTTGGGGACCTTCACAAGGAGTGGACTGAGGCTGAAGTCAGTGCATCAAGAGCCACCACACAGAGACTAGATCCTGGACATGGGCTTCAAATGTCGTATTCCTCTTGTCAAGCTGCTCCTGAACAACAAACAACATCAGAAGCGTCTTACCTGGGCTAAAGAAAAACAGAACTGGTCTGTTGCCCAGTGGTCCAAAGTCCTCTTTTCTGATGAGAGCAACTTTTGCATCTCATTTGGAAACCAAAGACCCAGAGTCTGGAGGAAGAATGGAGAGGCACACGCTGCAAGATGTTTGAAGTCCAGCGTGAAGTTTCCACAGTCTGCGTTGATTTGGGGAGCCATGTCATCTGCTGGTGTTGGTCCACTGTGCTTCATTAAGTCCAGGGTCAATGCAGCCGTCTACCAGGAGATTTTGGAGCACTTCATGCTTCCTTCCGCAAATGAGCTTTATGGGGATGCTGACTTCATTTTCCAGCAGGACTTGGCACCTGCCCACACTGCCCACAGCACCAAAACCTGGTTCAATGACCGTGGGATGACTGTGCTTGATTGGCCAGCAAACTCGCCTGACCTGAACCCCATAGAAAATCTATGGGGCATTGCCAAGAGAAAGATGAGAGACGTGAGACCGAACAATGCAGAAGAGCTGAAGGCCGCTATTGAAGCATCCTGATCTTCTATAACACCTCAGCAGTGCCACAAGCTGATAGCTTCCATGCCACACCGCATTGAGGCAGTAATTGCTGCAAAAGGGGCCCAAACCAAGTACTGAGTGCTTATACATGCTTATACTTTTCAGAGGTCCTATATTGTTCTATGTACAATCCTTGTTTTATTGATTGCATGTAATAGTCTAATTTTCTGAGATTGGGGTTTTGGGGTTTTCATGAGCTGTAAGCCATAATCATCACAATTATGATAAATCACGGCTTGAACTATCTTGCTTTGCATGTGATAAGTCTATCCCATATATTAGTTTCACCTTTTAAGTTGCATTATTGAAATAAATGAACTTTTGCACGATATTCTAATTTTTCAAGTTTCACCTGTATACTTCATAAAGTTTTATGCTGCTCAATGAAACACCAACCTGTAACTAGAATTACGGCATTCGGCATCTCTAATTCTGTGGCCTCCCAGCTGTGGACAATGGTTGCCAGTGGGGATGATGGTTCTCAGTTCTGAGTCAATCGTTGTCTACTCATCCCTCTTAGAACACGTGCAACCACAAAGGAGCCAAGCCCATTTCCATCAGACAACTGAATGTATCAAGTCTCTGTGGTTAGTTTTGGACTTAGTGTCTCTTCTGAACTGAGAACAGTGGTTTAACTGGGTTAACGGTAAGGGAAACACAGTCTTTGAGTTAATTTCATACTGGAAATCTTCTCGAAAGATGCTCTATGTGCTTTTTGCAAACAAGGGAGATTGTGTAGATTGTGTGTGGAAGGGAGATTGTGTATCAACCAGATGGGCTACCTTGGTTCACCCAAAGCGACTGACTATATCTGGATTCTCACCATTGGGCAACTTTAAGATTTCAACTCACAGAATTCCCCAGCCATCTAAGCTTCTGAGAATTGAAATCCACACTTTTTTTTTTTAAATTAACCGATTAACGGAGTTGGAAGGGACCTTGTAGGTCATCTAGTCCAACCCCCTGCCCAAGCAGGAAACCCTACGCCATTTCAGGACAAATAGCAGTCCAATCTCTTCTTGAAAGTCTCAAGTGATGAAGCTCCCACAACTTCCGAGGGCAACTTCTGTTCCACTGGTTGATTGTTCTCACGGTCAGAAAGTTTCTCCTTATTTCCAGGTTGAGTCTCTCCTTGTTCAGTTCCCATCCATTATTCCTTGTCTGGCCTACGGGTGCTTTAGAAAATAGTTTGAATCCTTCTTCCCTGTGGCAGCCCCTCAAATATTGGAAGACTGCTATCCTGTCTCCCCTGGTCCTTCTCTTCTCTAGACTAGCCAGGCCCAGTTCCTGCAACCGTTCATCATATGTTTTGGTCTCCAGGCCCCTAATCATCTTGTTTGCTCTTCTCTGCACTCTTCCTAAATCTTAAAGTAGCCAAAGTTGAGAAACACTGTTCCTCACGCTTAGATCAGAATAGAGTAGAGCTGGAAGGGACCTCGGAGGTCTTCTAGTCCAGCCCCCTGGTCAAACAGGAGACCCTATACCATTTCGGACAAGTGGCAGTCCAGTCTCTTCTTAAAAAACTCCAGTAATGAAGCACTCACAACAGTGGTGGGATTCTACCAGTTTGCCTACCGGTTTGGTGATCGTGCCCTTCATGCGTGCACGCAGCTTTCAGCCGAGGCTGTGCCGCGCCAATCAGCTGAGTGGAGAAAGAACAGAAAAGCGCAGGGGTGGGTGGAAGGGCCGATCCTGCGCTTTTCTCTTCTTTCTCCATTCAGCTGATCATCTGAGCTTTTTTTTTACTACCAGTTCGACTGAACCAGTAGCAATTTTCACTACCGGTTTGGGTGAACCGGGGTGAACCGGGAGCATTTCACCACTGACTCGCAACTTCTAGAGCAGTGGCCCCCAACCTTTTTTGTACCATGGCCCGGTACAAAATGATCCACGGACCGGTACCGGCATCAGCACGCATGACAAGGCAAGGCGAGCCGAGCGACCGGCCAGCCAGCCGTCCCCCGCTTCTCCCCACCACCTTCAACTCCTCCTTTGTACCTTTGTCGATGGGCTTCAGGACGGCTTTGGGACGGTCGCTCGGCTCGCCTTGCCTTGGGTGCTGAAAGAATCCTCGCGCCTTAGTTTCGTTTGAAGCCGCTCCTGCCCCTTCGATGAAACTAAGGCGCGAAGATTCCTCCAGGACCCAAACGCCGCTTTCCAACTGGAAAAGCTCACCCGGAAGCACTTTCTCATTGAAACAAGATGGCGGTGCCAAGCAAACTGGCGGCCCGGTAGAAAATGTTCCACGGACCGGTACCGGTCCGGGGCCCAGTGGTTGGGGACCCCTGTTCTAGAGGCAAGCTGTTCCACTGGTTAATTGTCCTCACCATTATGTCTTGGCCTAAACAAGTGTATTGTGGGAAGGATAATTTTTACGTTGATCCGGCCACTCAACCAAGAGCATCCACAGCTCCAAATCCTTCTGAATTTGAACAGCCAAGATGCTTTGTAAAGTCTTTTTTTAAAGCCTCCCATTGCATTCTCCCCAGGGCGATTTTTGCTTCGGCTCCTATCTTTGGGGAAAGATCTCAGCCGTTAAACAGGTTATTTTTGCCCCAGTGAATTATTATTTTTTTTTGCAAACATCATGTGGTCAACGGTCGTTTTTTCTGGCCCGTAATCTTTTCCTGCCCAAAACCTCTGACGGTTGGTGGGGAGAAGATGACTCGGTATCACTCAGGGTGTGTCTGTTCGGTTTAGGGTCTGGAGACAGCCGGGGGAGGGGGAAGAGAGAGAGAGAGAGAGAGAGATGGGGTGCTGAGTCAACTCAACCCTGGGATGGCTTGTGAGTGAAGGTGGGCGGCCTTTCTGCTGAGTCTGCTGGGTGAGAACAGTCTGAAAGACGAGACAGGTTGTTGTTTTCCCCTTCTCTGTTTTTAGAGGGGTGTGTGTGTGGTGTGCCCACAGATCTTGACGTATTTCCAGCCCTCGTTGGTCAAGGGATTACGTTCAAAGCAACTGCAGGGTTTTGTCAAAATAAAGACTTCCTGAACTGCAGCTAGACATCTACAAAGGTTTTTTTTGTGTGTGTGGCTGCGGAGTATAGCGCTTTCCAGATGGTTTTTTTTTTTTAAGTTTCAGAACCTAAGCTGGAGTCATAGGATCTCTTAGTGGGCTCCCTTCCAGCCTCCACCTGCATAGGTTTTTCCAGATCAGTCAAGGTCAGAAGCGCGGAGAATAAAAGCAGGCAGAGTTTCGATTGGCTGGTTGTTTTGATTGACTAGCTGCCCCAGAGGTGGACTAGGTGCCCCAGAGGTGAAGTAGGTGCCCCAGAGGTGGACTAGCTGCCCCGGAGGTGGACTAGGTGCCCCAGAGGTGGACTAGGTGCCCCGGAGGTGGACTAGCTGCCCCGGAGGTGGACTAGGTGCCCCGGAGGTGAACTAGGTGCCCCAGAGGTGAACTAGGTGCCCCAGAGGTGGACTAGCTGCCCTGGAGGTGGACTAGGTGCCCCGGAGGTGGACTAGGTGCCCCAGAGGTGGACTAGGTGCCCCGGAGGTGGACTAGCTGCTCCGGAGGTGGACTAGCTGCCCCAGAGGTGGACTAGCTGCCCCAGAGGTGGACTAGGTGCCCCAGAGGTGAACTAGGTGCCCCGGAGGTGGACTAGGTGTCCCAGAGGTGGACTAGCTGCCCCGGAGGTGGACTAGCTGCCCCAGAGGTGGACTAGCTGCCCCGGAGGTGGACTAGCTGCCCCGGAGGTGGACTAGCTGCCCCAGAGGTGGACTAGCTGCCCCAGAGGTGGACTAGGTGCCCCAGAGGTGAACTACATGCCCCAGAGGTGGTATTCAGCAGGTTCTGATCAGTTCTGGAGAACCGGTAGCGGAAATTTGGAGTAGTTCAGAGAACCGGCCAATCCCACCTCTGACTGGCACCGCCCCCTTCTATTCTCTACCTCCCATTGAGTCCCAGCTGATCGGCCGGGTCTCCTTTGGTTGCCCTGCACAGGAGAACGGAGCTGGAAAGCAGGTTAGTGGGGTGGGGAGGGAATGGAGATTTTACAGTATCCTTCCCCACTCACACCCACCCAGCCACGCCCACCGAGCCACACCATGCCCACCAAGCCACGCCCACAGAACCAGTAGTAAAAAAAAAAAATTGAATCCCACCATGGAGCTGCCCCATTCTCTGTTCCTTAAAAGCAAAATAACCCGTTTTGGATGCTAGAGATAAAAAGATAAGAGTCTCCTTCCCAAATTAAGTTTTAATCAGGTAGTCAGATGTCTTCATTTGGTTTTTAAAAAGCCCTCTCACGACCTAGGAAAATCACCCTTTGTCGTTAGTGGGCTCTGCTTGGGAATTCCCTACTTGGTTTATAAGCCAAAGTTAACATTCGCAGGAATACTGGAATACTGCTATCACGTTCCCCCCAAGCTAGTCCTTTTCTCTAGACTGGCCATAACCAAATACTGCAACTGTTCTTTATCTGTTTTTGTCTCCAGGCCTTTAATCGGGGTGGGATTCTACCGGTTCGGACCAGTTCAGGGGAACCGGATGTTAAATCAAACTTCTGTCACGGCCCACCCTACCCCACCCCTCCCAGGAGTCCCTATGCAGCATGTTTTGGATGCAGGTAAGTGCAGGATCCGAGCGGAGGATCTGGGAGGGTGAGAAATGGCCAAACTGGGAGTTCCGGAAGTCCAGAAATGGGCCTGTTTCTGGCTTCTGGTGGGCCTCCGGAGCCCGGGGGAGGCTGTTTTTGCCCTCCCAGAGGCCCAAGGGAAGCCTCCGGACTCTGGGGAAGGCATAAAACAGCCCTCACGGAAGTTCCGGAAGTCCAGAAATGGGCCTGTTTCAAGCTTCTGGTGGGCCTCTGGAGCCCAGGGGAGGCCATTTTTGTCCTCCCAGAGGCCCAAGGGAAGCCTCCGGACTCTGGGGAAGGCATAAAACAGCCCTCACGGAAGTTCCGGAAGTCCAGAAATGGGCCTGTTTCTGGCTTCTGGTGGGCCTCCGGAGCCCGGGGGAGGCCGTTTTCGCCCTTCCAGAGGCCCAAGGGAAGCCTCCGGACTCTGGGGAAGGTAAAAAGCAGCCCTCACGGAAGTTCTGGAAGTCCAGAAATGGGCCTGTTTCAAGCTTCAGGTGGGCCTCCGGAGCCCGGGGGAGGCCGTTTTCATCCTCCCAGAGGCCCAAGGGAAGCCTCCGGACTCTGGGGAAGGTGAAAAACGGCCCTCCTGAAAGTTCTGGTAGGCCACGCCCACCATGGCCACGCCCACCCAGCAACTGGTCAGCAAACTGGTTGCTGGGATTTTGGAATCCCACCCCTGCCTTTAATCAGTTGCTCCTTTCTGCACTTTTCCCAAAGTCTCAAAATCTTTTTTGGTAATGTGGTGATGAAAATTGGTTGCGGTATTCCAGGTGTGTGACAGGGCTCCGGCATCCAGCCCCATTCAAATTAGGAGTCTCTAGCCGCATCTCTCAGAGTTTAAAAATAAATAAATAAAGATTTATTAGGAGTGAACATGCTGGTGCTGCCTGGGTGCAGCTGACTCTGAGACACATCATTCATTCACCCTTGACCCTGATTTCCCCACTGCATCCCCTCGATGTATATTCTCCAATGGGACCCATCCATAGTCAAGAGTCATCAATCATGCTCTCCAGTAATAATCTTGCGCACCAGAAGCTTCTGCCGCTTAGCAATGATCTATGAAAGCATTTAAGGAATGCACTACTTTCCACACTTCCTTTCTGCTGGTAACTCTAAAAGACCGGAGAAATATTTTTGAGTTGATAGTGTGGTCTTACTGAGGCTTTATAAAACAGTACTAATACTTCATGCGATCTTGATTTTATGCCTCTGCTTATATACAACCATGGATTGTATTCGCTTTTTGGGCTGCTGCTGCTACACATGGCTGGCTCGTGTTTAAGTGATCATCCACTAGGACTCCACAGTCCCTCTCACAAGTCATTGTTTTTGAGCCAGGTTTTTATCTAATTGATACTTGCACCTTTGGTTTTTTCTTACCTAAATGTAAAACCTTGCTTTTCTCCACATTAAATTTCATGGTGTTGGATAAAGGCCCGTTGTTCAAGTCTGTCAAGAACATTTGGGATCCTGAGCTCGTCTTCTGGAGTGTTGGCCACTCCTGCCAGTTTAGTGTCATCTGCAAATTTGATGGGTTCCCCTTCTATTCCTTCATCTAAGCAATCTATGAAGGTGTTGAAGAGCACTAGCCCTAAGACAGAACCTTGTGGTACCCCACTGCTTACTTCCCTCCATGTCGTTGTAGTAGCACCATTAGGGATGACTCGTTGGCTACAGTTTGTCAGCCATTTACAAATCCATCTGGTGGTGATGCTGTCTACCCCACCTTTTTTTTAGGTTACTGAGAAGTAGGTTATGAACTGTCAAATACTTTACTGAAGCCTAAGTATACTTTGTCCATTGCATTTTGCTGGTCTACTAATTTAGTCAATTTGTCAAAGAATGAAAGAATAGAATAGAATAGAACAGAACAGAATAGAATAGAATGGATAAAGATTAGAATAGGAATAGAACAGAACAGAACAGAATAGAATAGACAGGATAAAGATTAGAATAGGAATAGACCAGAACAGAATAGACGATAAAGATTAGAATAGAATAGAATAGAATAGAATAGAATAGAATAGAATAGAATAGAATAGAATAGAATAGAATTCTTTATTGGCCAAGTGTGATTGGACACACAAGGAATTTGTTTGTGGTGCATATTCTCTCAGTGTACTTACAAATAAGATTGGTTTGGCATGATCTGTTTTTAACAAACCCATGTTGGCTTCTGGTTATACATTTATTTGTTTCTAGATGTTTGCAGATCTGTTTTATGACATCCACATTTGCCGATCCCAGGTCCTCGTGGAGGACTCCATGGATGGATAAAAATGCCAAATCCAGTCAAAACATCTGGTTGATTATGCAACTGACCCTATTAAATCAGCTATCTAAGTCTCGAAACAGACTCTGTTTTTGCTGGGCTGTGAATCTAGAGGCGAAGCAAGATGTCATATTGAAGACGCAGGTTTGAAGTGCAAAAGATTTGTTTATTTAGGAAGGGTGCAGCCCAGCACTACCGAGGAATTGATTTTGAGGCAGACTTTAAAAAAAACAAAAAACCCCTAGATGTTTGTGGTTACAGTTTAAGAGGCCTGCCGATTTTCATTCACAGGAAGAAGCATGTTATTCTTGCGAACAGAACAATGTTGATATTGTGGGAGCATAGAGCTGTTGGAGGGGATCGAAAAGGTCATCCATTCAACCCTCTATCAGTTGGAACACTGTTTTTCCTCACGGAAGGGTGAAGAACACAGAAATTCAGAGATTGTGCTGATTTGATAGGCTACGTCACTATTTCTCCACCTTTGTGACTTTAAGAGGTGTGGACCAGGGGTGGGCTAGCAGGGGTTCTCTAGATCTGTGCAGTTCGGAGAACCCCCCCAAATCCCAAATCCTCCTGGCTGGCCCCGTCCACCCTCCCCTCCCAAAATTCCCCACACAGCCCGTTTTGGATGCAGGTCAGTGCAGGGCATGTGTGGAGGCTCAGGGAGGGCAAGAAACGGGCACCCTGGAAGTTTGGGATGGCTGGAAATGGGCCCGTTTCTGGCTTCCGGAGAGCCTCCGGACCCAGGGGAGGCCATTTTCTGCCTCTCGGAGGCTCGACGAAAGCCTCCGGAGCCCAGGGAAGAAAAAAAACACCCACTCCCCCGCCGTGGTGCAGGAGGTCGACTAGGCCATGCCCACCATGGCCACCCCTCACCCAGCAACTGGGCAGACAACCCGTTACTAAAAATTTTTGAAGCCCACTCCTGGTGTAGGCCTCAATTTCCAGAAATCTGGGAGTTGACGTCCACACCTCTTAAAATCCCCAAGATTGAGAAACACCGACAGGGACTAATTTGATTGGGTTGGGAAAGACAGTCCACCCAAATTTTCATTTTATTTTATTTTATTTGGTTTGTCAATTGCTGACAAGATAATAGGTATAAGTAAAAACATCGTTCTGAGTACATGGCTACATATAAGTAGGATAAAAGAAACAATAGGACAGGGATGGTAGGCATGATTGCACCACCTATGATTGCGCACTGCCTATGCACACCCCCTACAGGCCTCTTAGGAAGTGGGTGAGGTCAATAGTAGACAGTCTAAAATTAAAGTTTTTGAGGTTTGGGGAAGAAACCACAGAGTCAGGTAGAGTATTCCAGACATTGACCACTCTGTTGCTGAAGTCGTATTTCCTGCAATCAAGTTTGGTGCGGTTAACCTTGAGTTTGTATCTATTGTGTGCTCTTTTATTGTTATGGTTGAAGCTGAAGTATTCATTGACCGGTAGGACATTGCAATGTATGATTTTATATACTATACTTAGATCGGACCGAAGGTAGCGTAGTTCTAGGTTTTCTAGGTCTAGAATTTCAAGTCTGGTGGCATAAGGTATTCTGCAACGAGTAAATTAGCTAACCACACTTTACCTAGTGTATCTAGTAAGCCAGGATCTGTTAGTTTCCAGTTCAGTGTGCTGTGTGAATCTTCCAGATTACGTGAATGGAATAAACCAGGATTAAATTCAAAACCAGCTTTTTTTCAAAACCAGTATTTTGCAGAAAGGACTAAGTAGTCAGCTTACACTGACAGTGGGGACCAGAATTTCTGTTTTTAAGCAAAGCAATTGTTAAGTGAGTCATGCTTATTATTTTTCCCAAGGTTGTTAATCACTGCAGTTGTTAAGCAAACCGCTTGGTCTTTAAGCAAATGTAGTTTCTCGCAGTGTGGCTTTGTTGGAAGCTGACTGGGAAGGTCCCAGATGGAGATTATCTCACCTCACTTAACAACCTTGTTATTAACTCAAAAACTACAGCGATTCACTTAACAACTGTGGCAAGAAAGGTCATAATATGGAGCAAAACTCATTAAACGACTGTCTTGCTTAGCAACAGAAATTTTAGGCTCAATTATGGTTGTAAGTTGCACCACTTTGCAAACAAGAAAACAGCTAACAGCAAGGAGTTGGGTTGGGAAGAGCCAATAGCTGGTCCAATAATTGATAAGGGAGGGCAGTATTGTGGGCAGATCAAAAGGCCAGCCTTATAAACGTGTCTAATGCCCCTAGGACCGAAGATTGCTCTCCTCTCAAGACTTTCTGTATTGCGAAATTCTTTTCAGAAGCTGCAAAGCATCCAGGAAACAAAGGCAACAACAACAACAAAAAAGGATGCATTGAAACGCAGCAATAAGCTTCTCTCTCTCTTCATCAGTATTCATTCATCGTCGCCTCGATCCAAGGAAGGTAGAAGGCCACGCGGGTGTATATAGAAGGCGGGATCTGGAAGCCATAGGAGACGATGCCGTGGGCCACCCCATTGCAGAGCAAGGCACTCCCAGAATCCCCCTGGGGACAGGTGAAAAAGGGGTACAGATTAACAGAGTGGGAAGGGACCGTGTTGGTCATCTAGTCCAACCCCCCACCCCAAGCAATGAATATTGTCAAAGTGAGACAAAGCAAATTCATTTTTTAATATAGGGAGACACTTTCTATCTCATTGTTTCCTCTTTCAAAAGTAGATGGTCAGATAAATGTGCCTGGGGGAGATTTGAGGGGTGGGCTTTTGAAACGAAAGGCGGGAGGATACTCCACCCTGCTTTTTTCCATCCTTGGTCCTAAACCAGTGTTTCCCAATCTTGGCACCTTAAAGTTATATGGACTTCAATTCCCAGAATTCACCAGTCATCATGCTGGGATTTGAAGGCAGGGGTGGGATCTGACAATTCGGTCATTTACGAGGTTCGATGATTTACGATGTGCTTCCCTGCATGCTGCTGCCGGCGTGTGCCTGTAAATCGTCATCAGCATGCTGCGTGCAGAGAAGCCTTTAAAAACACCTTTTTTTCCTGCTTTTTTAACTGCAGCTGTGCCTTGCACAGTTGAAAAAAAATCAGGAAATAAAGGTCAGATAAGAGCCCGGGTGGCGGGTGGGCAAAAACATCAGCAGACATAGAACCGGTTCTATGTCTGCTGCTCTTCAGAGCTACTGGTTCTACAGAGGTGGACAGAACTGGTAGAAACCCACCCCTCTTTGAAGGCCACAAATGCTGGCCAGGGAATTCTGGGAGTTTGAAGTCCTCTCATCTTAAAGTTGCCAAGCTTCAAAACTACCGATCTAGCCTCTTGGCTTTTGTTAAGATATTTAAAGTTTAGTACTGGAGCCGTGAGCTTGTGTAATGAGTCAGGACACACTGTGATAGCTGAGTGGTTGAAAAGAGCTGGCTCCTGCATGAGGCAATCTAAGCTGTGATTGGTTGCTGTGGATGTGGAGGGGAGTTTCCCTTTTTCCCCGCCCTTTTCTTCTGTGTGCGTTCTGTGATTTACCTCAGGATGCTCTTGCTGTGTCCATTTACCTCACGACACTCTAGTTTGCCTGACTATCTTGTTTGATATGGTATATGGATGTAAAATATATTTATATCAAACTACAAGTTCATGTCAGCGTGTTTGACTCCATTCGGACACCAGCTGTGCCATTCCCTGACAGCTTTCATTGCCTTTAAAAATGTGTCGCAAACATATCTTAAATGTCCATGATCACTGAAACAAAGAAGGAAAAGACAGAATATAAAGACTGGCTGAATATAAAGACTTGCTGGCTGAATATAAAGACAGTTTCTTTATTGGATTGCAATAGGCATCCTCAAGGTATAACTCACAGTTATGTTGAGATTCCTCTAATGTCCAATCTTGTTCTTCATAGTGTGAAAATATAGTTATTTTCATCCCATAACGATGGAGCAAAGGGAAAGACACCAGCACGATGCTGGGGTCCAAGCAAGAATAAAGGAAACTCCCGCAAACCCAACCAAGGGTCAATTCAGTGACCAATCAGGATTACAGATGTGACCACGTGACATGAACTACATTTCCCATGAGGCATTAGCTACATTTCCCATGAGGCATTAGCTACATTTAGCATGAGGCATTCCCTTAAGGGGACAGCTCCCAATTCCCAATCAACTATATAGTGTCTGAACAGCACAGGTAGCGGCGATGAGCAGTGGAGACCAAACCTGTTCTCTCCGCTGCTCTGCTATTGGGCCCACCTGGCCGCCCGAGCTCCCATACTCACCTTTATCCTCTGAATTTGAAGTGCAGCTGCTTTGCGCGGGACAGAATAGCAGGTGCTGAAGCGACCGGGAGAATGCAGGCTTGCAGGAGGTGAGTTAGAACGCCTTTGTGCTTGCGCAAAGTGTGCATTTGGTGCTCATGCGCATGCAAAGTGTGTGCACTCACCAAGCCACACCCCCCGAACCCAGTGGTGAAACTTTTTGAATCCCACCACTGCCCTGGATATCTCATAGCTAGACTACTGCCATGCGCTCTACCTGAGGCTACCCTTGAAGAGTATTCAGAAGTTACAGCTGGTGCAGAATTCAGCTGCGCGGACAGTTCTTGGGGCCCCAAAGTGGGGCCCGTGTAACACCCCTGTTGCATGAGCTGCACCGGTTGCCAATCTGCCTCCGGGTCCAACTCAAGGTGTCGGGTATCACCTTTAAAGACCTGCATGGCATTGGTCCAGGTTACATGAGGAGCGGTCACACCCCTAAGGGATTGGCCTGCCCCACTTACTTTGTTGTCGACCCCCTTGGCCAGGGACTTCCCGCTGGCTAGTGGGATCCAGGAGAAGGGCTTTTTATGCCATGGTTCCCACCCTCTGGAACATCATACCTTCCCCAAGGTGAGATCTGCTCCCCCCCACCCGCACCATAAGCCTTCCACAAGAGCCCTGAAACCTGGCTCTGCCAATTGGCCAGGAATCCTGATAGCCATGTTGGAGGGGATGAGTGGACTCGGAACAAGATTCCACCACCCCGGTAGGACTTCGATTTTAACTTATTCAGTTAAAATGTTCTGTACTTCTGTGTTTTTCTTTTTATGGTGTTTGGAAGCCATCCAAAGGGTCTGGCAGTCAAATAGATCAGGGGTCACCAACCTTTCAGCTCTCAGGGACCCCTAAAATTCATCATTTTAAATCTTGCGGACCACTAATACGATCTGCCTAATGACCGGCTGGGTGGGCGTGGCTGGTTTGTCACGTGACTGGGTGGGTGTGGCCAGCTTGATGTTAGTCACATCGAGGGGGCATCTCACCGGCCTCTCCTCACCCCTCCCCTCCCAGCCGCTCCTCCCCTGCCCACCCAGGCTCCTTAGGGCCCCAAACACGAAGCGGTTGTTGGAGCTAAACAGCCGCCAGGAGAGTTGGCAAAACAGCTGGTTCTGTTCTAACTGGATCTGACCGAGAAGGAAGCTCAGCAGGAGCTCCTCACTAAGGACTAGGAGCATAGGCTTTCCAAGCAGAAGGAAGACCTGCAAGAGTGCAAGGCCGGGTACCAGAACCCGGACACTCAGTGGGCTGAGGTGGTCGGCCAGTTCCAGACCATGATGCAGTCCCACTGGAAATAAGGCTCTCCGGCTCTTAGCCACCCAGTGGCCCTTCTCTCCAGCCTTCTCCCAAAGCCAGGACTTCTGAAGGGAAGCTCTTGGGTTGATTGTTCTCAGTGTTAGGAAATCTCTCCTTTGTTTTAGGTCGCTTCTCTCCTTGACTAGCTTCCATCCATTGTTTCTTGTCTTGCCTTTTGGTGTTATGGAAAATAAGTTGACCCTTCTCTTCTTTGTGGCAACCCCTCAAATGCTGGGATACTGCTATCATGTCACCCCAGTCCTTTTTTTTTTTAGACTAGCCCAAATCCTGCAATCATTCTTCGTATGTTTTCGTCTCCAAGCCTTTAATCATCTTAGTTGCTCTTCTCGACACTTTTTCCAAAGCCTCAAAATATTTTTTGGGGTAATGGGAATGCAGTATTCCAGGGGTGGTCTTAGGTTTTTCTTACTGCAAGGAAAATAACCTGTTGTCTTTTGGAAAAACACCTTTGGGACAACCATGACCTGGATCGGGGGGTGGGCTGCTACCTGTTCGCACTGGTTCAGGCGAACTGGTTGTTAATTTTATGGCCGATTCGGCGAACTGGCAATTTCTACCACTGCCTGGCCCTGCTCACCCCTCCCGTGAGTTCCTACGTGGCCCATTTTGGATTGCGGGTAAGTCCAGGGCCCCTGAGGAGGCTCGGGGAGGGCCAAAACACAGGCCCCCTGGAAGTTCTGGAAGGCCGGAAATAAGCCCGTGGCCTGATTTTCCTCCCATGGTGGTCCTGGAGACCCCTGGACTGGGCCACACCCATCATGCCCCGTCAGCTATCAGGCAGAGAACCGGTTGCTAAATTATTTGAAGCCCACCCCTGACCTTCATGATAGAGAATCGTCCCTAGGAAGTCCCGCATTGAGCAGAAGTCGGACCAGAGGACCTCCAAGGGTATTTCTATCCTTTACAACCTGCTTTTGTTACTTCCTGCTTCATTCGGGCAAGAAGGAAACCCCTTGGAGAACGGCCTTCGAAGCTACTTACCAGCTGCCGCCAAGGAGATAGACAGGAGAGCAATCGAAAGGGAGCGGAGTGTCCAATCACCACCCATTTTGGCTCTAGGGTAGATGTTGCAAAGCCAGAGAGGGAAGGTTGGAGGTCTTTGCTCTCTGCGTGGGGCTATCTTCCTTATATAGTCCTTCTGTTGACGGTTGGAAACTATGACTTAAGACCGTCTGATTCTGTGGGTTTTGTATCTATTGTCATTTCAGTTTCAAATAATCAGCGATCAAAGTCGCTTCTTGGAAAGATGTAGGCCAGGCCCAAAACTTGGGAAAGGGTACATTAGTCAGAGGGGGAGGGGGCACACGGCAGCGCGAGAATGGTAGGAGAAGGAGAAGAAGAAAAAGTAGACGAAGGAAGAGGAGAGGAGGAGGAGGAGGAGGAGGAGAGAGAAAAAGAAGTAGACGGAGAAGAAGAAGGAGGGAATGAGGCATAGGAGAAGGACATGGGAAGAATGAGAGAAGGAGAACATATGAGAAGGAGGAGGAGGAGGAGGAGGAGGAGGAGTGAATGAGGAGGAGTAGAAGAAGATAGGAGAAGGAGGGAATGAGGAGTAGGAGAAGATAGGAGGGAATGAGGATGAGAAAGAAGAGAAGGAGAAGAGATAAGGAGAAGAAAGAGAAGAAGCAGGGGATGAGGAGGAGGAGGAGAAGAGGTGAGAAGGAGAAGAAGAAGGAGCAGGAGGGAATGAAGAGGAGGAGAAAGGAAGGACTGGTGAGCTCTCTAAAATCTGGTGGATTCTCTGGTTTCATGCCTAAACTTGGACTAGAACTCACAGTCTCCTGGTGATTGACCCAAAATCATTCAATCTGGTTTCATGCCTAAACTTGGACTAGAACTCACAGTCTCCTGGTGATTGACGCAAAATCATTCAATCCGGTTTCTTATGCCTAAACTTGGACTAGAACTCACAGTCTCCTGGTGATTGATGCAAAATCATTCAATCTGGTTTCATGCCTAAACTTGGACTAGAACTCACAGTCTCCTGGTGATTGACGCAAAATCATTCAATCCGGTTTCATGCCTAAACTTGGACTAGAACTCAGAGTCCTCCTGGTGATTGACCCAAAATCATTCAATCTGGTTTCATGCCTAAAGCTTGGACTAGAACTCACAGTCTCCTGGTGATTGGCCCAAAATCATTCAATCTGGTTTCATGCCTAAACTTGGACTAGAACTCACAGTCTCCTGGTGATTGACCCAAACCCATTCAATCTGGTTTCATGCCTAAACTTGGACTAGAACTCACAGTCTCCTGGTGATTGACGCAAAATCATTCAATCTGGTTTCATGCCTAAACTTGGACTAGAACTCACAGTCTCCTGGTGATTGGCCCAAAATCATTCAATCTGGTTTCATGCCTAAACTTGGACTAGAACTCACAGTCTCCTGGTGATTGGCCCAAAATCATTCAATCTGGTTTCATGCCTAAACTTGGACTAGAACTCACAGTCTCCTGGTGATTGACGCAAAATCATTCAATCCGGTTTCATGCCTAAACTTGGACTAGAACTCACAGTCTCCTGGTGATTGGACGCAAAATCATTCAATCCGGTTTCATGCCTAAACTTGGACTAGAACTCACAGTCTCCTGGTGATTGACGCAAAATCATTCAATCCGGTTTCATGCCTAAACTTGGACTAGAACTCACAGTCTCCTGGTGATTGACCCAAACCCATTCAATCCGGTTTCATGCCTAAACTTGGACTAGAACTCACAGTCTCCTGGTGATTGACCCAAAATCATTCAATCTGGTTTCATGCCTAAACTTGGACTAGAACTCACAGTCTCCTGGTGATTGGCCCAAAATCATTCAATCCGGTTTCATGCCTAAACTTGGACTAGAACTCACAGTCTCCTGGTGATTGGCCAAAATCATTCAATCTGGTTTCATGCCTAAACTTGGACTAGAACTCACAGTCTCCTGGTGATTGGCCCAAAATCATTCAATCTGGTTTCATGCCTAAACTTGGACTAGAACTCACAGTCTCCTGGTGATTGGCCCAAAGTCATTCAATCTGGTTTCATGCCTAAACTTGGACTAGAACTCACAGTCTCCTGGTGATTGACCCAAAATCATTCAATCTGGTTTCATGCCTAAACTTGGACTAGAACTCACAGTCTCCTGGTGATTGACCCAAAATCATTCAATCCGGTTTCATGCCTAAACTTGGACTAGAACTCACAGTCTCCTGGTGATTGGCCCAAAATCATTCAATCCGGTTTCATGCCTAAACTTGGACTAGAACTCACAGTCTCCTGGTGATTGACGCAAAATCATTCAATCTGGTTTCATGCCTAAACTTGGACTAGAACTCACAGTCTCCTGGTGATTGGCCCAAAGTCATTCAATCTGGTTTCATGCCTAAACTTGGACTAGAACTCACAGTCTCCTGGTGATTGACGCAAAATCATTCAATCCGGTTTCATGCCTAAACTTGGACTAGAACTCACAGTCTCCTGGTGATTGGCCCAAAGTCATTCAATCTGGTTTCATGCCTAAACTTGGACTAGAACTCACAGTCTCCTGGTGATTGACCCAAAATCATTCAATCCGGTTTCATGCCTAAACTTGGACTAGAACTCACAGTCTCCTGGTGATTGACCAAAATCATTCAATCCGGTTTCATGCCTAAACTTGGACTAGAACTCACAGTCTCCTGGTGATTGATGCAAAATCATTCAATCTGGTTTCATGCCTAAACTTGGACTAGAACTCACAGTCTCCTGGTGATTGATGCAAAATCATTCAATCTGGTTTCATGCCTAAACTTGGACTAGAACTCACAGTCTCCTGGTGATTGACGCAAAATCATTCAATCCGGTTTCATGCCTAAACTTGGACTAGAACTCACAGTCTCCTGGTGATTGACCCAAAGTCATTCAATCCGGTTTCATGCCTAAACTTGGACTAGAACTCACAGTCTCCTGGTGATTGACCCAAAGTCATTCAATCTGGTTTCATGCCTAAACTTGGACTAGAACTCACAGTCTCCTGGTGATTGACGCAAAATCATTCAATCCGGTTTCATGCCTAAACTTGGACTAGAACTCACAGTCTCCTGGTGATTGACGCAAAATCATTCAATCCGGTTTCATGCCTAAACTTGGACTAGAACTCACAGTCTCCTGGTGATTGGCCCAAAGTCATTCAATCTGGTTTCATGCCTAAACTTGGACTAGAACTCACAGTCTCCTGGTGATTGATGCAAAATCATTCAATCCGGTTTCATGCCTAAACTTGGACTAGAACTCACAGTCTCCTGGTGATTGACCCAAACCCATTCAATCTGGTTTCATGCCTAAACTTGGACTAGAACTCACAGTCTCCTGGTGATTGACGCAAAATCATTCAATCCGGTTTCATGCCTAAACTTGGACTAGAACTCACAGTCTCCTGGTGATTGACCCAAACCCATTCAATCTGGTTTCATGCCTAAACTTGGACTAGAACTCACAGTCTCCTGGTGATTGACGCAAAATCATTCAATCCGGTTTCATGCCTAAACTTGGACTAGAACTCACAGTCTCCTGGTGATTGACGCAAAATCATTCAATCTGGTTTCATGCCTAAACTTGGACTAGAACTCACAGTCTCCTGGTGATTGACGCAAAATCATTCAATCTGGTTTCATGCCTAAACTTGGACTAGAACTCACAGTCTCCTGGTGATTGGCCCAAAGTCATTCAATCTGGTTTCATGCCTAAACTTGGACTAGAACTCACAGTCTCCTGGTGATTGGCCCAAAGTCATTCAATCCGGTTTCATGCCTAAACTTGGACTAGAACTCACAGTCTCCTGGTGATTGACCCAAACCCATTCAATCTGGTTTCATGCCTAAACTTGGACTAGAACTCACAGTCTCCTGGTGATTGACCCAAACCCATTCAATCTGGTTTCATGCCTAAACTTGGACTAGAACTCACAGTCCTCCTGGTGATTGACGCAAAATCATTCAATCTGGTTTCATGCCTAAACTTGGACTAGAACTCACAGTCTCCTGGTGATTGACGCCAAAATCATTCAATCTGGTTTCATGCCTAAACTTGGACTAGAACTCACAGTCTCCTGGTGATTGGCAAAATCATTCAATCCGGTTTCATGCCTAAACTTGGACTAGAACTCACAGTCTCCTGGTGATTGACCCAAAATCATTCAATCCGGTTTCATGCCTAAACTTGGACTAGAACTCACAGTCTCCTGGTGATTGACCCAAAGTCATTCAATCTGGTTTCATGCCTAAACTTGGACTAGAACTCACAGTCTCCTGGTGATTGACGCAAAATCATTCAATCGGTTTCATGCCTAAACTTGGACTAGAACTCACAGTCTCCTGGTGATTGACCCAAAATCATTCAATCCGGTTTCATGCCTAAACTTGGACTAGAACTCACAGTCTCCTGGTGATTGGCGCAAAATCATTCAATCCGGTTTCATGCCTAAACTTGGACTAGAACTCACAGTCTCCTGGTGATTGGCCCAAATCATTCAATCTGGTTTCATGCCTAAACTTGGACTAGAACTCACAGTCTCCTGGTGATTGATGCAAAATCATTCAATCTGGTTTCATGCCTAAACTTGGACTAGAACTCACAGTCTCCTGGTGATTGACCCAAACCCATTCTATCTGGTTTCATGCCTAAACTTGGACTAGAACTCACAGTCTCCTGGTGATTGGCCCAAAGTCATTCAATCTGGTTTCATGCCTAAACTTGGACTAGAACTCACAGTCTCCTGGTGATTGACGCAAAATCATTCAATCCGGTTTCATGCCTAAACTTGGACTAGAACTCACAGTCTCCTGGTGATTGACCCAAAATCATTCAATCTGGTTTCATGCCTAAACTTGGACTAGAACTCACAGTCTCCTGGTGATTGATGCAAAATCATTCAATCTGGTTTCATGCCTAAACTTGGACTAGAACTCACAGTCTCCTGGTGATTGACCCAAACCCATTCTATCTGGTTTCATGCCTAAACTTGGACTAGAACTCACAGTCTCCTGGTGATTGACGCAAAATCATTCAATCCGGTTTCATGCCTAAACTTGGACTAGAACTCACAGTCTCCTGGTGATTGGCCCAAAACCCATTCAATCTGGTTTCATGCCTAAACTTGGACTAGAACTCACAGTCTCCTGGTGATTGACGCAAAATCATTCAATCCGGTTTCATGCCTAAACTTGGACTAGAACTCACAGTCTCCTGGTGATTGACGCAAAATCATTCAATCCGGTTTCATGCCTAAACTTGGACTAGAACTCACAGTCTCCTGGTGATTGACCCAAACCCATTCAATCCGGTTTCATGCCTAAACTTGGACTAGAACTCACAGTCTCCTGGTGATTGACGCAAAATCATTCAATCCGGTTTCATGCCTAAACTTGGACTAGAACTCACAGTCTCCTGGTGATTGACCCAAACCCATTCAATCTGGTTTCATGCCTAAACTTGGACTAGAACTCACAGTCTCCTGGTGATTGACCCAAACCCATTCAATCTGGTTTCATGCCTAAACTTGGACTAGAACTCACAGTCTCCTGGTGATTGGCCCAAAATCATTCAATCTGGTTTCATGCCTAAACTTGGACTAGAACTCACAGTCTCCTGGTGATTGGCCCAAAGTCATTCAATCTGGTTTCATGCCTAAACTTGGACTAGAACTCACAGTCTCCTGGTGATTGAGCAAAATCATTCAATCTGGTTTCATGCCTAAACTTGGACTAGAACTCACAGTCTCCTGGTGATTGACCCAAAATCATTCAATCTGGTTTCATGCCTAAACTTGGACTAGAACTCACAGTCTCCTGGTGATTGAGCAAAATCATTCAATCTGGTTTCATGCCTAAACTTGGACTAGAACTCACAGTCTCCTGGTGATTGACCCAAACCCATTCAATCTGGTTTCATGCCTAAACTTGGACTAGAACTCACAGTCTCCTGGTGATTGATGCAAAATCATTCAATCTGGTTTCATGCCTAAACTTGGACTAGAACTCACAGTCTCCTGGTGATTGACCCAAAGTCATTCAATCTGGTTTCATGCCTAA